>NC_056743.1:254535188-254835188 GCF_019279795.1 Protopterus annectens
AAAGGGCCTTACTGAGACAGACACCTGGTGTCAAAGCCATGGCCTCAAGCTAAATGCCAAAAAATGTATAGTCATCTCGTTTGGGAAAAACAAAACACCCACGAATTACCACATAGGTGGCAGCCCCCTTAATACAGAAGAGGTAATAAGAGATCTTGGGGACCCAGGTAGATAGTAATCTCTCCTCTGACAATCATATTGCCAAAGTAGTTAGGAAATCCTTCTATGTGGCCCATCTAATTTCTAAAGGGTTCGCATCTAGAAATAAAGAGGTTATAGTGCCCCTTTACTCGTCACTCATCAGACCCATCATAGAGTACAATGCCCCATTTGGGATGTACCTCACAAGACACTTCCAACAGCTGGAAAGATCACAAAAGTACCTCACCAAGAGGATTACTGGCCTCAAACATATGTCCTATGCAGCCCAACTGAAAAAACTCTGGCTGTACTCAGTGGCATATCGCTTACTCAGAGGTGATCTCTGCCTGACTTACAAAGCCATGTCCAACTCAGAATTGATGGACATGCTCCACCTAAAGAAATCCAAGTCACTACGAGCCACGCACTCTAGTTAGCTAAACCTCGCCACAACAATAAATAGAACATGCTGGGAGGGATAAATTCCTGTCACAGAGACTTCCCATGCTTTGGAACAAAATTCCAAATTACATCAGGCAGAGCCCCTCACTAACACTCTTCATGAGAAACCTTGACGAGTGGATGGGTAACAGAAAATACACCCCTGGGATCACTTCATTGGCTCTACTTGACAGAGGATCAGTTAATTATTCAATGGGTGGCAAAAGCCGACACACTCTGGCTAGGTTTATAAATGCCCTCAGGCAGATAGCCTAGTACCTACCTATGAACCTTTGAACAGTGAGGGATCCAGCACAGAATCCTATAGTATGCCACTGATTACTGTTCACCCACTTTGACAGTATGTAGGCTGATGAGTGGTGGCAGGTATACTTTGGGGGATGAATGGAGGGGTCAGAGGGTGATGTTTTCTGCAAATCTGTTAGCTATTAGGTTGGCTATTACTTCTGGTTGAGTATGGGTGGTGCCATCCACAACCAGTTCAGCACATAGCTGGGTATTCACTTTTAGATTTCCAACATAGTTAAAGAATGCCGTGTGATTATCCTTAGCTAGGGAGGCTACTTTTGCTTCATAATTAGTTTTGGAGGATTTGACAAGATCTCTGATTTGTTTGTTTAAGCCAGAGAGGGATTTCTTCCTCTGCTGAGCCACTTCCCTCTTGTTCTTGAACATTAGTTTCTTTCCCTTGTTGTGTGGCTCGTTTATACTAGGGTCAACCAGGGTGACTTGTTTTTTTGGTAAGACCTGGTTTTAAGTGGTTATATAGGGCATTGGTGCATACCTCTGCATAGGAGTTCATGTTATTTGTGTTTAAGGGGGGCTTGAAACTTATTTTACTATCACTTAGTAGGAGGTAGTTTATCTTAGAAAAATTCTTAAGTATTTTTGAGCATGATGGGGTATCTGGTCTTATAGTTACATTGAATGAGACTGACTTATCGTCTGATCTTACCAGAGAGGACATCACAAGGGGGGGGGGGGTGGCAGCGCTCTCCCATGTTAGTGAGAACTATGTCCAGGACATGTGAGCTTCTTGTTGGTGTGCTGATTAGCTGTTCCAGAGCCAGCATGTTTGTGGTTATGTGTGTTTCTGAGTCATTGGTAGGATAATTTAAATCACCCATGAGTAAGGTGTTGGGCTGTATGGCAAGTGACTCCAGTAACTCCAGGTATGTGGTATGATTTTCCTGTTACATGGTGGGGGACCTATAGCTAGCTATGATGTGTTAGGGGGCTTTGCTAATAATTCATTGGACATGGAATAGCTCAAGAGAGTCATATTGTTTGACCAGTCTGGAGGTGTACTTATCCTTAATGAAGATGGGTACACCTCCTAATTTGGATCTTTCATCCTCAGTTTGTAGACTGAACATATGGAAGGCATTGTAGCCCTACATGGTGACTGGACAGACGTTAGCATCTTCCAAAGTGTGGAATGCTTCCAGGGAGTGCCTTTTCTTGTTTAGCCTCATAGCATTAAGCAGCAGCACCTTGAGTTTATCTGGAGAGGATTTTGTTATGTTAGAAGATTGGTTATTTTGACACTGCCTGAAAAAAAAGGCACAATAGGGGAGGCTAATGCCTTTTCCAGTATCCAAAAGCCTAGAGGAGATAGGTGCAGAACATCTGTGGCAAAGCAGTGTGGCCTGTCGACCATGTCTTCCCAGGCTGACATATACGGATCCCCATTCTGGTGGTGATGAAATACCCCCCACTATATGTCACTCATCGGATGTCAACATGTGGTATTGATAATACCCCCCCATTATGTGTCACCCATCAGACCTGTACATTAATATCCCCCCATTATGTGTCACCCTGACATGCACTTTCTGGTGGTGGTAATACCCCTCCCCCATTATGTGTCACCCTGACATGCAATTTCAGATGGTGAAGCTAAACCAATTGTTAAAGTCAGTCATATTTTGTTTGCATTGTAGCATCATCCTTGGGGAAGGTAGAATGCTGCTTAAGGCAAGGCTTATACCTGCCTATAACACACTGTCTGAGAGCTCAGTCATGTCTCTCTTCATATAGTCCAGTGAGGTACGTCTCAAGTCATTCACCCCTACATGGACTATGATGGATTCCGGTACTTGTGGTTGAGCGATTTGAGTGACTTGATAGATCCTGGCATCTGACAGGCAGCTAACCATAACCTGCTCATATCCAGCCTGGTGAGGGGAATGTCCTTGTGTCTCCCAATGGAGTCTGCTATGGCCAATACATCAGGTTTTGTATTGTTACAGCTTATGGGCTTATTTGTTGAGACACTGGTGTGTGTTATGTGTTGTGGTTGTTTTTTTGCATTGTTATATGTGTAAAGTGGTTTCTGCTAGGGAGGCCTCTGATCTTTTGGTAAGTTACTAGTGAGTTACTTCGGCATGCGTGGGTTTATATGTCATGTTCTTATTTAGTGTGGGAAATGTGTGTCTGCTGACAACCTGTTTGGCATTCATTTTGTCCTTATGTGAGAGTCTTGCCTCCATTTTCATAGTGTGACTACAGCTCTAACATAAAGTATTTGTTTTTTTTTCAGGAGTAAGTGGTTGTCAGTATACAAGAGACAATTGCTACATTGCCTCAGGATGCCCATGTTTATCAGGCTGGTCAGAGAGATAAAGGGAAACTGCCCATCCATGATATCAGGCTCTTACTGTATGTTTTATTGGGGAAGGGAATGTGGTAATTTGACATGACTGTGCTGAGACTACAAGAGGGACCTATCCTTTGTGTAGGCTAAGGTTGGTCATCAAGGCTACACTGCTCAGTGCGAAATTTAGTTGCTCCTAGAGCAGCATAATAGTTTCCACTTACAGCTGTTTAGGGAAAAACTGAGCTTCTAGGCTTTTGTGTCTATACAGCAAGTGTGTATGTACACACACACAATTGTACGTACACACTCATACACAAATATTAAAGCAATAATCCATGACTGTGCATGAGTATATCAGGATTTACCCATGATTGATGTGGTTTGATCATGATGGCAAAGCCTGAACAATTTAACAAACCAACCATGGGTAAATCCCGATATACCCACAAAGAGGAGTGGATTATTGTTTTTATGCACTTCTGTTTTCTTCCTCATTGTCTTCACTATACTGATGTACTGGGCATGTGTAGGGAACTTGCATTTCCACACTTGCATAGTACATCAGTGCAGGACAATCAATAGAGAAAACAAAATCTTTGCTGCTGTTTGCCAAGTTTTTTTTTTAACTGTTAACAATAGACATTTACAGAGACAGCACACAAATATGAGGATAATCATGTATGTTTCTGTTTTAGTTTTGCAGAATGTACCTGATTTTTCTCATCTTTTGGTGTGACCTCCAGTATATGCCGATAGAAACGTCTGCTGCTGAATGATACTTCAGCGGCTGGCCTTTTTTCTATTGGTATATCCTCAATTTACAGTTGACCCACTGTTTATAAAGTCCAATCAGTGTGCTCATTTTTTAATTGTAATGAGATGTTATTGTATAAATATACACACACACACACACACACACACACACGTGTGTTTGTGTATGTGTGTGTGTGTATATATATATATATATATATATATATATATATATATATATATATATACCTATCTTTATCTATATCTATCTATCTATCTATATATATATATATATATATGGGTCTACTTTGACCCACCAAATTTACTCTTCTCCAAAAATCAAGTTCGCAACTCCGTTTTCGCAAAAGTGCATTTCTCCAAAAATGCATTTTCTGGAAAAACAGATCACCGAACAGCAAGCAAGCTTGTTGTAGATTGCGGCACAGTGGGGATAAGGGAATATTCCCTTTCCCCACTGTAGTGTGATCTCGGAGTTAGAATATATAAGTAGTGGGGGTGTGGGAGGTGCAGGGGGGCTTGCACCCCTGCATACATGTGTTTAGGTTATTAATTAATTTATTTTTACTGTTCGGTGATCTGTTTTTTCGCAAAGTGCATTTTCAGAGCAATGCACTTTCACGAAAACGGATTTGCGGAGTTGATTTTTGGAGAAGTGCAAATTCAGTGGGTCAAAGTAGACCCATGTATGTATGTATATATATATATATATATATATATATATATGTATGCATGTGTGTGTATCCACACATATGTTCATAGGTTGGTACTAGGCTATCAGCCCTAGGGCCTATACAAGCCTAGCCATAACAATTCCTGGCTATTTCTTCCCACAATATTTACTTCCCTGGACCCCTGTCTTGCAGGGCGACTGACGTGATCCCCGTGGTGAATTTCCTTTCTCCCATCCAATCATCAAGGTTCCTTTTGAAGAGGGCCAAAAAGGCACTCTGCTTGACATGTATGGGCAATCTATTCCAGAGTCTGGGGAGTCTCTGGGTCAGGAACCTGTCCCTCCAGCATGTTTTGTTTATTGTGATGACAAGGTTTAGATCCCTGGAGCATGTGGCTCTGAGGGATTGGGATTTCTTTAAGTGTAGCATGTCCAACAGCTCTGGGTTTGACATGGCCTTGTATGTTAAGAAGAGATCACCTCTGAGTAGACGATATGCGACAGATTATAGCTGGAGTTTTTTAAGGCGGTCAGCGTAGGGCATCTGCTTTAGGCCTGTGATTCTTTTAGTGAGGTATTTCTGCAGCCTTTCCAGTTGTTGCAGATGTCTTGAGAGGTACATACCAAATGGGGCGTTGTATTCTATAACTGGTCTAATGAGGGATGAGTGCAGTGGGACAATGACCTCCTTTTTTCTGGATGAAAAGCCCTTAGTGATGAGGTGTGCCACATAGAAGGATTTCCTGACTGTTGTGGCGATGTGGTTATCGAAGGTGAGACCACTGTCCACTTGTGTCCCTAAGTCTCTTATCACACTTTCGGTGTTTTAGTGTACTGGCACCTATATGGTAATTGACGGATACATGTTTTTTTCCCAAAGGGGATAACTATACATTTCTTGGCATTGAGCTTGAGCCCTTGGCTCTGGCACCAAGCATCTGTTTCTGTAAGGCCCTGTTGTAGAGTATCCACATCATTTGGGGATTCAATAATGGCTCCCAGTTTGCAGTCATCTGCAAACTTTGTTATCCAGAGTCCCTTAGTGTTGGCCTGTACTTCAGAGAAGTAGATGCCAAACAAGAGCGGTCCCAGGACTGAACCCTGAGGTACTCCACTTGTCACATCATCAGGGATGGAACAACTACCTGAAATCAAAACAAGATGTCTACAGCATTTCTGCCCTGGACATGAGAAAAATGCTGGTGACCTAGGATCCTGGATGATTCTGAAAAAGATGTATGTAACAGGGCTTAAACTATGTATATCAGTGCCTTATACAACAGAAAAACAGCTTTGAAAGGAATCTTTTCATCTCACTACAGTAAACTCTCAGTTGACTGGCACCCATGGGGATTGGTAGATGCCGGAGAAGTGTAGTTTCTGGTTGCTTGAGAGTTCCTATTAAATATACACCTGACAAGTACTGTTCCCTATACTATACTATTCCATACCATAAACACTGTATTGATTTGATTTTAATATTAAAATACAGTAATTAAAAGCCTGACTGGAATAATAATTTAAGCTTATATTTCTGCTAGAAAGTGTGGCACGAGGAATGGTTTTCAGTGGTACGCTGAGTGGACTGGAATTGAAAAGAGAGAGAGAGAGTGAATGCATGTATGAAAGCTGAAGAGACTGTGTGTGTGTGTGTGTGTGTGTGTGTGTGTGTGTGTGTGTGTGTGTGTGTGTGTGTGTGTGTTGTGAGAGAGAGAGAGAGATCAGAGAGAGAATGTACAATCTGATGCAAACTGAGTATGGAGCGAATCTTGACATTTTAGCAATTTGACTTGTTTATTTTCACTTGTTCTCAAGTTGTTGAGAGAGGGAATTTATTTGTGTCTTCCTTTTTAAAACTCTAAAAACGTAAGGTATGTTTCTGCGGGAGGAAAACAAAGTGCAACACATGAAAAACTGAATTGTTCATACTGTACTATATTTCTTCAGTTTTTTTTTTTCTGGTTGCTTGAGTTCTGGTTAACTGAGAGTTTACTATAGTTACAACTGCAGTCTGAGGTAGATTACAGATGCTGCTTTTATTTATTGCAGTTCTTTTGTTATCACCTTTGAGCAAAATATAGCTAAATTTACAAATATGTTTTAACAAAAGAAATGAGATGCATATAAATAAAAAGACATGGATACGTAAAGCACTTCTGCATATGGAGTCATAGTACAATATGTTACAAGAGACAAAAAATGGCTCAACAAAAGTATGTCAAGACTAACCTAGACTTTTGATGGGCAGTTTGTTTCTGTTGATTTTGACAAGATTATATAACATTGTTTTGGCTGTGTATCTGATCAGTTGTGCTTTGGACCCTCACAGAGCAAGGCTGTTTAAAATGTCTCGATTAGCTAGGACCAGTCATTTCCCACATAGTTTGATCCTCCTTGAGAACGTAGTTGTTTCCTTTCTTGTTAAAAGATTCTGTGATTACCCAGATCCTTAAGAAAATTATCTTTGGATACAAACTTGTTGGCAAATTATTGTCCTTTCTATTACCTTCCTTTTATCAGAAAGATTAGTGAGAATGTGGTCTGTGCACAACTGTAGTCTCAATTGATGTCATGTGGCTTATATGATCCTGGTGTCACTCAAGGCTCAGTTTCTTATTTTTAGTAATGTATGTGCTCATAGAAGTCATTGCAAGGAGGGTTATTTATTCTCATATGTTGATAGTATTCAGGTACTCCTCTCATTTTCTCTAAATACTGTGAATGATATTTCAACTCTGGAAGACCACCTGGATTTCATCCTTGAGTTGAAGATGTTTGATAGGTTTATAGGTTCTGCTGAGTTTGTGGCCAATGGAGATCATGGAGAAGCTCAGACACATCATCCAGTACTAGTGGGGTACCACAAATGTCCTCTGTTAAGTAGACTTTCACCACATATCACTGGTGCAAATTTGAATCACCCATCCAGTCATCTAGACTGGTTTAAAAGGTTGCTAGGAAATAGTCTGCTTGACAGATACAGACATTCCGTTCCAGAGATGGAGGATTTGCTGGGTTCTATATTTGTCATGCCCCCTGTTGATGTTGATATGGTAGTACAGGCATAGTTTTCTACAAATGGCATTTGCTTTACCACTGGTTCGATTCAGATGAAGGCATTCAGTGAGTCCTGGGTCATACACAGCATGAACGACTAAGCAGAGATCTATCACCATATGTCTGTAAAAGAACGAGTAGAGTTACAAGGCTTTTAATCTATCAGAGTAGCTTAGGGTACTAAGACTTGAGATCTTTTTGGGGAGGAAACATTGAGGTCACTCAGGCTGGTTTAGTTGATTAGTGAGGTGCATGTTGAAGGGTGCATTATATTCAATGATAGGCCTGATGAGGGATGTATAATGTGGGTCTCTGTCATTTTTAGACCTTGAGGAAATACCACAAAGGATAAGTTGTACAAGGTAGGATTTTTTAACCACCATAGGAGTGATGTTTTCAAAGGACTGAGGACAGAGCCCCATGGGATTCCACTGGTGACATATTTCTGTCTAGAGCAAATACCATCAATGTTAATGGTATGGGTTCTGTCAAACAGCCAGTTAACAATCAAGCAAACCATGTGTGGGTTTAATGTTGAGTTGGGAGAGTTTGTCAATAATCTCAACATGTGGGATTGTGTTAGATGGATGACAAAGTCTAAATAATCAGTGTGAACTGTATGCCCCTTATGCATGGCTTCAGTAACTCTTTCAAACAGCACAGACAGGTTGACCAGGCATGCTCACTTGAAGCTCAACTCAGCTAAGACTGAGACCATGCTAATACATGTTTCTGATCATCCTTCACACACCTTTGTTATACCCACCAAGTACTAATAGAGGGATTCAGTTGGAATTTGTTTTTTCTGTCTGTGATCTAGGATAGACTGACTCTGTGGCACCAGGTATTGGCTGTCATCAATATTTCTTACTTGCCCAGATACAATGCTGTATTTATTACAACTGTGGACCTGAGGGTGGTGGTAAATGGCACAGTATTGTCCTACATGGACTATTACAGTGCAGATTAGAGTACTAGTGCCCAGTCAGACAAGGAAACAAACATTATCAAGAAGACATGAGTCACACTTAGATGTTGTGTAGCTGGCCAGGAATGTCAGTACAACCTGAACAATTCACCAAAAGAAGAAATGGTTCTTTATCCATTTCCAGGAATATGATGAATAAAGTTGCAACAAACTTTTTAGTTTTATGACTTGTTTATTTTTATTTTACTTCACTTTTAGTCAGAAAACCATTTTAAATTGAAGTCTAGGGAAAAAAAGTTCAAACATATTAAACATTTTAAACAGACATTCAGTAATATACATAGGATTATAGGAGGTTACTAAGCTTTTGGTCCTAGGGCCTTTACAAGCCTAGCGACATTAAACCCTTGTTCCCTTATAGACCAAGAGATATAGGTTGTATTAGCACGCGAATGTATGATCAGCACCGACTGCCCCTATCCAAGAGGGACATAAACAACCATTAAGTTGTATGCATTAAACACTTTCACAGACATTTGCTAATTAAATTGCAATGATATGAAATAAAGGAAACTATTACAGTAGAAAATATACTTCTACAATAATGCATGTTGAACATTAAACATTTGAAGTGGTATATTAGTGGATGTGTGAAATAGGTAATATATTATGTGATTAATAGGGTTCATAGGTCAGTACTAGGCTAACTGTCACTGTGGGCCATTTTAAGATTGGGCAATTATCCCATTTGAGACTCAAACCCTGCACACTGTGTTTGTAAGCTAAGCACCTTAACCATTATGCCAATCCCCCCTTGCAAATGCTTAGAAATTCAAAGAAATGGAGGTGAGGGAAGAAACTAGAGGGGCAGAAATGGTACTACTATAGTTAAGAGGAGGGGTATAAAGCAGCTTTATAGATAATTATATACTTTGCTGTCATAAGGTTTATATTAGACGTCGCCAGTGGTGCAACAGGTAGCACACTAACCTTTGATGCAGAAGACTGCAGGTTCTATTCCCACACTAGGTTAATCGATTACAAACACTGCAATGTAGCATAAGGGTGGTACTGTACTCCTAAGTGTGCCATCCTTCAGATGAGACATTAAGTCAAGGCCCCATCTGCTTGAAGTGATGGTAGTAAACATGGATATAAAAGATCCCAGGGCACCCATTGAAAAGAGTAGGGGAAGTTTCCTGATGCCCTGGTCAAATTTCCCCTAGAAGTATATATGCACCACTGCGGGGTCTCCCCTGAAAAGACACTACTATCCTAGTGGAACTAACCAAGTAAACAAAGGATAAATAAATAAATAAGTAAATAAAGAGGTGGGGTGAGCAATGTCACAAAAGTACACACACACACACACACACACACACACACACACACACACACACGTATGTATGTATGTAGCTGGGAGATGATAGTAAAAGTATTTGGGTATTGTTGAAGACTCGTTGTAGGACACAGGGTTCTGAATGGAGATAGTCAGACACCCTTCATAAGTGATGCCAGCAACAACCTGCTCACTAGTCCATAGGACATCAAAGGCAGATGGAAGGAGTATTTCCAGCAACCTCTAAATGAAGAAAACCCAACAGAAGCTGTACTGCCCTAGACATAGCCTACAATGAGAGAAGAACAGGAGTCCACCCTGGAAGAAGTAAGAATATCACTATGGAAAATGAACTCTGGGACAGTAGCAGGCTCAGATGAGGTCACAGCAGACATGATAAAGATGCTGTGTGAGATAGGCGAGAAATGGTTCCTTAGGATACTGTCATAGCAGTGTGGAGAGAAAGGTGTATCCCAGATGACTGGAGAATAAGCATACTTGTGCCAATGTACAAAAACAAAGGGGGCATCCACAACTCTGGGCAGTACAGAGGTATAAAACTCCTATCACATTGCATGAAAGTTATTGACAGGGTGATTGATAAGTGGTACACAGAGTAGTAGAAAGTAAGATGGGAGATGAGCAGTTCAGATTTAGATCAGGATGCAGCATAACTGACCCAATGTCTCTGGGACTTTGAAGCACAGCAGTACTGCCCAAATCAGTTTTCTTAGGACCCTGTCATATTCTTTCTCCAAGTCTAGGAATGCCCAGTTGGATTCTTTTCTCATCTCTAGCTTCTTCTCAACTGTCTGTCTCACTGCAAACATTGGGTCAGTGAGACAGATAGAATTAGTGCAGACCATGTACAAGGATGCAATGACTCAAGTATGAACAGTGTTCGATCTCACAGAGGGGTTCCTAGAGTGAGTGGGTATACATCATAGGTTCATAGGTATGTACTAGGCTAATGGCCCTGGAGCCTTTGCAAGCCTAGCCCATAGGATTACCCTGGCATCGTGCCACCTGACCTTAGTACCCAGTGCCTCTTTCGAGTAGAGCCACTGGAGTGATCCCCAGGGTGAATATTCTATTTCCTATCCACTCATCAAGATTTCTCTCGAAGAGAAACAGTGAGGCGCTCCACTTGTCATGTATGGGAAGTCTGTTCCATAGCATGTGCAGTATCTGGATTATGAACCTGTCCCTCCAACTTGTTCTGTTGATTGTGGTAATGAGGTTGAGGTCTCTGGAGCTTGTAGTGCGGAGGGATTGGGATTTCTTTAGATGTAGCATTTCTAACAGAGCTGGGTCAGACATGGCTGTGTAAGTCAAGCAGAGATCGCCTCTAAGTAGGCAATACGAGACAGAGAATAGTTGGAGTTTTTTGAGTCTGTCCATATAGGCAAGTGTTTAAGGTCTAGGATCCTCTTTGTGAGGTACTTTTGTGGCCTCTTCAGTTGTTGTAGGTGTCTAGTGAGGTACATGCCAAATGGGGCATTGTACTCGATGATTGGCCTAATGAGGGAAGAGTAGAGGGAGACGACCTCTTTCTTCCTGGTTGCAAAATCCTTAGTAATGAGATGTGCCACATAGAAGGACTTTCTGACCACAGTGGCAATGTGGTGGTCAATAGAGAGGTTGCTGTCAACCTGTGTTCCCAGATCTCTTATGACGCCTTCTGTGTTCAGTGGACTACCATCGATGTGGTAATTCATGGGAACCGGGTTTTTCCCAAAGGGGATGACGACACATTTTTTGGCATTGAACTTAAGGCCATGGTTCTGACACTAATCGTTGGTCTCAGTGAGGCCTTTCTGTAGGATGTCAACATCACTTGGGGAGTTAATTATGGCTCCCAACTTGCAATCATCTGCGAACTTTGTCTGCCAGAGTCCATTCATGCTGGCTTGGACTTCAGAGAAGTAGATACCAAACAGGAGAGGACCCAGGACCGAACCCTGTGGGACTCCACTAGTGACTGGTCAGCAGTCTGACTTGGAGTTAGCTACTTTCACACTGTGGGTTATGTCTGTACAATACAGAGCCCCCTGCTGTTCAGACTGGTGATAGACTACATTAGCAAACAGGTTGGAGGGGGCAGATCAACAAAGGTGATGTATGCAGATGATGTGGCATTACAGACAGACTCTGAGCAAGAACTTCAGCAAAGGGAAGGGGGATGGAACGCAAAACTGAAGGCACATGGGATGAAACTAAGCACAGATAAGGCATTGGTAGTGGCAGCAAATTGGAGAAATCAGAAGAAGCTGAGAACAGAAATAGAAGGGAAGATAGTGGAACAGGATAACAGCTTCAAGTATCTGGGAAAGGTGGTTGAGGAGAAGGGAAGTCTGAATGAAGAGGTCAAAGATGGAATTATAGAAGCTGCAGCCAATTGGCATAGAATGTCAGGTGTAGTGTATGACAGGAGAATGGCAAAGAAGCTGAAAAGTTAGGTGTACAAAACAGTGGGGCGACAATACTATTGTATGGTACAGAAACTTGGGCAGTAAAAGCAGAGCAGATTAGGAGTTAGAGGTGATGGAAATTAAGTACCTGAGATGGGTGGTAGGATGCACACTGTGGGACAGACAAAGAAATGAGGACATAAGGGCAGAAGCCAAAGTAACTCCATTTGTAGAAAAGATCAAAGAGAACAGATTATGGTGGTTAATGGTACATGTGCAGAAAAGCAGAAGACAGTCTAGTGAAGATATGGGAGAGACAGGAAGAAGGTAAGAGGAAACGAGGGCATCCAACAAAGAGATAGATGGATTGTGTCAGAGAAGATCTGCAACAGTCTGGCGTGAGCGTCAAAGAAGGCAGGAGTGTAGCATTGAATCGAGAGAGAGATGGCTGCAGTTAACACGATGCCCTGACCCCATGTAGAAAATGGGTAAAGGGGGGTTGATGATGATGATGATGATGTGGCTGGGAGGTGATATTAAAATTATTCAGGTATTGTTGAAGACTCATTGTAGGGCACAGGATTCTGAATGAAAGGAAATGTTTTGATGATATGGTAAGCTGAAGATAATAGTGGCATTTATCCTGGAGTCTGAATTCTGAACAGATTTCAGTGGCACAGGGATGTGATTCCATTGTTTAGCTGTGTGCTTTATACACACACACACACACACATATATATATATATATATATATATATATATATATATATATATATATATATATATATATATATATATATATATTATTTAAAGTTGTCTGAAGTTGTGAATATAAAATGTACTGCAAGTAATGGTATGATTAATACAATTAAGGCTCTGTTTCAGACACACAGAATTCTTGGTATAATAATTTATGATAATGTCCACATTATACAAGTAAAGAATGTAAGAGATTTTCAGAGCAGTGAAAATTTCAGTATCACCTCTAATCTAAATATCTGCAGTCATAGGGTCAAGAGGTCAGTTCAAATTGTGCAAAAGCTTATGAAGAAAGCTCAGAGCATTAATTGTGCCTCTTATAGTGGTCTACATCCAGCTTTGTTGGAATCATATCCTTGCACTGTGTATGCCTTTTGCCAACTTGGTAACCGATGAGTCATAGATTAAAGAGAAGAATACATACATCTGCTTCCTTACTTCAGTCTGTAAACTAAATTACAGTTAGAGATACTGAGAGAAAATATTTTAGGCAAAGATAACGCTGTAATCAATGAGCAAGATGCCTGTCTCCTTTAAATAAGAAAGTGAATCCAAGAGAAGCAGGCAAGACTGTCTGTGAATCAGCGAAAGCATCATAGATTTCATGTTGATTATAGTGAGGATGAAAAATCTACGAAAAGAAATTTTAGGCATTTGTTTAGAATTAATATTTCCAATAAGAACTGTGTGAAGTATACATACTGTATCTGTAATGCCTCCAGGAAAAAAAGGTAGTCAGAGAAATCTACAGGAAGGACATCTGAGAAGTATCCCAAGAGATGTTTCAAGAAGCAACAGTGGAAAAAGAACAGAGTCCTCATCTAAACTGAGGACATCCTGAATGACTGCTAGATGTGGGGTTATATATAACAGATCTTTGTACATCATCATTAGAGATGCACAACAAAGACTTTCTGACATACTCCTGACTGTAAAGATTTTTTAAGAAACACTGCAAGCCATACAGACGTCAGAGGATCATAGAAAGTTACTAGGCTAATGGCCCTAGGGCCTTACATGCCTAGCCAAGTTCTACCCTTATTTCCGCAATCAGCACCTATTCCCCCTGTCCAAGAGGGACATAGATGGAACCCAAAGGGTGAATTTACTGTTACCCATCCATTCGTCCAGCTTGCATTTGAAGAGGGCCAGTGAAGTGCTCTGCTTGACATGAAGTGGGAGTCTGTTCCAAAATGTGGTAACCTCTGGGAGACAAATCTATCCCTCCTGCAGGTTCTATTAATGTCACATACCAGGTTAAGGACTTTAGAGCGAGTAACCTGTGTATCATTTGACTTGCGGATATGCAGCATTTCCAATTAAGCATGGTCAGAAATTGCCTTATATGCAAGGCAGAGATCACCTCTGAGTTGTCTGCATGAAACAGAATAAAGTGACAGCGATTTCAGACCATTCACATAGGACAGATGCAGACCTTGAATTTTCCTTTTGGGGAACCTTTGTGGTCTCTATAATTGCTGCAGGTGCTTGGAAAGGTACATACCAAAAGTGGTGTTGTACTCAATTACTGGCCTGATGAGGGAAGAGTACAGGGAGGTTATAATTTATTTTTTTTCTGGAGGCAATGCCCTTACTTATGAGATGAACAATATAGAATGCCACTGTCGACACAGGTTAAAGGTAAGGTTGCTGTTAACCTGTGTGTCCAGGTCTCTCACCACTGAGTGTGTAGGGTATTGCTATTGATATGGTCGTTAGCAGGAACATCGCTGTTACTGAAAGGGATGATAATACATTTTTTTTGCATTGA
This sequence comes from Protopterus annectens, assembly GCF_019279795.1. Taxonomy (NCBI): domain Eukaryota; kingdom Metazoa; phylum Chordata; order Ceratodontiformes; family Protopteridae; genus Protopterus; species Protopterus annectens. The sequence goes on from NC_056743.1 coordinate 254,550,097, forward strand.
GTTTAATACCATGATTACTTAAACTGCATTTTCAGGATCATGGTATATTTTAGTAATAAAGTACTTTATACTTGAAAAAAATAAAACTGAGAAGTATTGAAAATTATTACAGTGTATTATTAATTTTCCTAACCACAACAATAGTCACACATGCTGCATCAAAAGGATATAGAAAATATCAATATTTTTGCCTAATAGTCTATATAAAGTATGGTGGGAATTGCTGCTCGTGTGGCATAGAGAAATAAAGCCCTGACTACAGACCAGCTGACCTAGAATTGATCAGAAATTTAAGCAAATGACTGAGAGATGGGGAGGGATTGGCACACCCACTGGGGGGAGGGGACAGAAGAGGGTTACATGGACATTTCTGCCAGTGACCTCTGATGGACGCAGGAGATGCTGATGGCAGGAGAGTAGTCAAAAAAAGTGGAGTAAGGTAGGGATATGGATAAGCTGCTGTGGAGGTGGACAAAACATATGACCCAACTGCACGTCCGCCCATTGGACACAACCATGTAATTCATGGAGGGGAGCAAGTAGGTCAAATGGCTTACTCCCTCTGCCACTAACTGTCTTTAAATTGCTCAGCTGGCACCAGGTTAATCATGGTTAACCGGGGGAGTTACAAGAAGATGGTAGACCCAGTGATGGATGGGGCATTGGGTAATAGGACATAGTAAGATGCAGGAGAGCAAAAAAAAAAAAGTGAATTGATAATATTTCATGTTTGAAAAAGTGAGTTGTAAAATATGGGTATAACTTTAAAATATTTGGTGACTTTTGTCTGTGCCAGAATTCATAATGTACAATATGTGACCTAGAATCTTGGAACATTTTTCATAGTATGAAGTACATGCTGGTGAAACTGTGTGGAACTGTTACATGCCACAGGTAACACTACAGACATTTGAAAGGTAAAGAGACACACAACTCTGTTCTTTGTCATAGACAAAGACTACAGATGAATGTTACTGAATGCATCACATGTTTATGTGGCAGTCTGCTAATGAAAGAATGTGGGTGGAAGATGGAAGGGTTCACTAAAGGGGTGGAGGTAGAAAAACAGTCTGCAGTCTTTTTCAGCAGTGTTTCGTATAGCAATTGTTGATCAGGAAACAGCAGTTATATGTGTGTCTACAATTTTGTAGGTTGTGGGGTGGGAGAAGCACTTTTTTAAAAATTTCTTGATATAATTAGTCTTTTGTTGCAAGTGTATGTTCTGGGGCAAAAATTCTCAGTCTTTTTGAATGCTTGGGCCACTGTATTTCTTCTCCACTAACTCTTAAATCTTGGCTCTGATTATCCTAATGAACTATTGTTTCCCCTCCCCTACTCAGTATAATACTGATCACATCATCCCACTGGGTGTCCTCCTTTTCAAAGGGATCAACCACATTTATTGTTGAAGTTGACAGAGCTGATAGTTGACCATGAGATGGTCATAATCCTCAACTGGTGAGCACTTTTCATTTCCGCTGCTACTCCACAGGCTATTCCTGCATGTTGGACATGCAGTTCACATAAAAGCTGTTCTCACTGATACACCTATGCCCTCTTATAATATGCTGCTTTCACAAAGACTCATCTCATACTTGTCTGACAAGAACTAGCCTTCTAGTTTACATGAAGGGCTGACCCTGTGGCTGAAAATCCCATCCGCTCCCTTGAAATGACCATTAGCATCTTATTTTTACATCTGCTGCACAGTGACTCATTTGATGAGACTGATAATCATATTCTGATTGCCTGTATCATACTCAAGGCTATGATTTCTACAGCACTTTCATACCATGCCTTTAATCAAACAAATATGTGCTGTGATCAGTTATTAAAAGCACATGTATGTAACCGATATATAACTTGAAAACTTGCATGCTAGGATTTAAGCTTTGTGGTGCAAAGGGCTGGAGTCCTGTGTGTATGATGCCACAATTCCAGAGTTGAACAGTGGACCAAGGGAGGTGAAATAAAGCAACTGACAGCTTATCCACCTTGGACAGGATGGCTCCAAGGAGACCACTGTATTAGGACTGACTTCTTTTGGAAGCCAAGGGAACATAGTTCCAGAATGAAGTGTGATATTCAGCAAAGTGTAGCACCAGTAGGCAGTGCAGATGTCTGCATATAAAAAGCAAAGTTGGTGAACATAAAGATTGACTGTAGGTCACATTGCAGCAGCCCAAACTCACAATGAAGGGGGCCATTAGTCATGGGAAAAAAAACAGCAGCTTTAAATGATGGCCAGCACGGGACTGTGTTTTCCTTCCTACCCCTTGGAAGTAACATGTGGTTACCAAAAAGGTATCATCTTATAAATGGGAGATAATCCCAATGAGTGATGTTGTGCTTCACCAGCTATGGTGGAGGGAGAGACTCAGTAGGGAGCCAGAATGACTACATGTTCAGACTAATGGGGAGGGGAGAAAACCATACATGCTAGGCTTTAACGATCATCTAATGTTGTGCACATTTATCAAGAAATCATTGCTTTAAATTGCGGGTAACTAGCTTAGAAAGATAGGTTATAAAATGTACTAATTTTGTTCCTGGGGCATCATTGTGCTTACTGTCACTTTTTTTCCACTCTACATTTCCCTCCTTGCTGTCATGACCAATGAGCTCAGCTACTGTGTCTCCATTCTACATGAACATCATATTGTGACACTTGAAGCTCCTTTTTTGTATTGTATTTTCTCATAATCTGCACTGCCTTTGTTGACTACCACTTTGCTTATATTCTGCTGCTCATGATGCCACATTCTCTGTGGAGGTCTGGGGGTGGGGCTTAAGTAGTCTGAATATGTTATGAATAGCATTATTACAGGCTGTTGAACTCTTGTTTCCTTCACAGATTGATATGGTTGGCATACAGGTTATAATGTTTGCAAACCATCAAGTGAGCTTGACAGTCCTTGTCCTTATGTGCCTGTTCATGTCTCCTTTTGTTTCTAACCTTGACAATATGAACATGTGTTCATCCATCACCCCTAACTTTGTGATGTTATAGCCACAGTAGGATGATTGCTGCTTTCATAAACTCTGTGTTGCCTTTGCCATCTGCAGGTATACAGTATCATTCTATGATTACTTATTTGCTATGCACTGTCTGACCTTAGTGTAGTTTGCATGGGCTGAGGGGATGGCTGTAGTCCTTGCCTTCAGGGATTAATGCACACATAGTAGGAATTTCTGAATGGGGGTCACTGTATAAGGTAACATACTGTGTTGTCCACAGCAGCATGCCATAACTGATTATTAGTATGTAGTATTGTACACATGTATTATTTGTGGTTTACTAACAAATGTGTGATTGCCATTATGTTTATTCCAGAAACAGCATAATCAAATGGTCACACATCGAGGAACACCAATGCAAGTAAAGTCAACCATCAAATCTCCTGACTTGCACAGACACATGAATGAGTGCTAACATTGTTCCTGAAGGGGACAAAGTCCAAGTGTTCGCACTGGTGGTCCTTAGCATTCTTGACATGCAGCCTTCTGGTCACAGTACTTCTGGAGTCAACATAATGACAATCTCACATGTGATAGTAAACCTTATTTGAATATGATGTATCCAGGCGTGTCTGGGATTTCGTACAATTTTTGTGACTTTATTACTGCCTCATTGTGATGTGTCATGCTTTTGTACATATATTTGTGTTGTGTATAGTACTGCATTACTCTGTGTGTGTGTGTGTGTGTGTGTGTGTGTGTGTGTGTGTGTGTGTGTGTGTGATACATAAAGTAAGCATGCAACATGTACTTTCTTGGTTAGCTATATAATGCTGTTATGACAACAGATTTAATTATTACTTGCTCCTTTTGTCTGTGCAGTTATTTGCTAATCTACTATTATTTTGGGTAATCTTTTACTGTGCATGTCTTTTTAGTTTCCTTGACCAGGGCACAGGTGTTTGAGATTGTCCTGATCACATTTTTGATGTTGCTGTTATTTGTTAATCTACTATTATTTTGGGTAATCTTTTTCTGTGCATGTCTTTTTAGTTTCCTTGACCAGGGCACAGGTGTTTGAGATTGTCCTTATCACATTTTTGATGTTGCTTAACCCCTTGTTCCTTGGAATATTTTGCCACAGCAGTGCAACATGGTGATGTGTTAACTTGCTGTTTCATGTGCATTACTGCTTGTTGTTATGCAGTATGATTGCAGTTTGTGCATGTTATTTCTAATGTTTACATTGTATTTTCATTCACTTATACTGTCTTGCCCCTTAGACCACTGTTGGTACGATGTCACATTTCTGTACAGTGAGAGTAATGGTCTAGTCCTACGTATTATTTATAATTCGAGCATGCCGCTAGGGAAGAACTCAGACTTGGCATTGCTGTCATCTTTGCTTGGCCTTTATGAAGCCAACCCTAAGTTTATTGTAATTGTATTTCAGTAACGTTAAAATCTGTGCTATTAGTAGGTTTGTCAGTGATGTTAATACAGAACTCAGTTTAATGAAAGCACTTGTTTGGGATCTTTTTTAATTTAATTATTTGTTATTCAGGTAAGGAAACCAGTTCTCAAATTTTTCTTTTAGCTATGACCTGGACCACAAGGGCATAGGTAAATGCAATATGTATGGATAGTTTATTCAAGGTGATTAATTAGCATATTTTTTGGAAATGAGAGGCTTGTGGAGTAGCCAGAGAGAACCCACACAGAACAAAGGGAGAGTATGTAAACTCCTTACAGATGGAGACAGAATGACGTCCTTGAGGCAAAATCATTATGCACTGAGAAAATGTGCTGTATATGTTCTTTGCTAATAGATAATCGGCGGCCAGAATTAAAAAAAAAATGCATCCAGATCTTCAACAGCAGGTATTCATGCACCATATTCTGACTCATAGTGCTGTTTAAAAATTGCTATGACATGCAAAGCAATCATGAAAGCAGTCTAATGCAAAAATATTGTAAAGTTTACTTCTCTGGACCACCAGCTGATGGATTTTTTTTTTTAAATATCAGTTGCACTCTTCCTACACTTGTGCCTTAGTTGAATTACAAAAATGAAAAAAGAAATGAAGCAACACTGCCAGGAATCTAGTGATTCACTTCTAGTGGAGCTCCCGAGGGACTGAAGTGCTGAATGCAGCGTGTAGTTTTACAGAGCATGGAGTTCGATCAAAGACGTTAGAAGATGTGCGTTTTCTAGCACAAAACAAAGAGCTACTGTTTGCTTAAATCAATTTTAAGGTCAATTAGAGAAAAAGTAATTCCATCACAGAGCTTATAAAATTCACGAGTATAAATTAATTATACTTTAACAGTCATAGCAGTTTCACTGAAGAACGGCCAGCATCAGATACAGCAAGAATTTTCCTTTTAATTATGTCCAATCATATCCAAGTTACAGCTGCACAATTTATTTCAATGACAGAACTGGTGTCAAACTGCTGATTATATTGCACAGTGAATGCACTGTACAAGATTAAAAGGAGCAATCAGCAGCCCTTGATAAGCATGGTATTACAGTAATCAGTATCCACTTGTTAGGATGAATGCATTTCTATAACTAATTTAAAACAAGATATCCAGTCATACACAGATGTTCAGAAATCTGTAAACTTGCTGAATCCTAAGCAGTACAAATGGTTCAGTATTATTCACTGGGTTTTTATGATTTTTTTTTTTATATCTGTAGGATTCAGTTTTTAATATAAATAATGTAACATTTTAAGTACTCAGTAAGGGCAAGATTTATTTATTTTTCCCTTTTTCAAGTATGTCTTATTAAATGCGCTTCAGCCGATGAAATGCTGACATAAACCATAAGTCGTATACAAGATCATATCATAAATGGAGATTTGAAAAAAAATATAGTTAATGTGTATTTTCTGATATCATAAATACCTAAACCCAAATACGTTATACAGTTTATTTTAAACCATACATTCTCCTACTTGGAATGTATAATGTAGTATTTTAAAATTTCAGACAGTTTTGATCACATAGATATTTATAATAATGATCAAACTAATTTAGTAATATAATATAACTGTGTGATGAATGCCACGGTGGTACGGCGATAGCATTGTTACCTCACAGCAAGAGGTTCTCCCGTTCGATTTTCGGCCTGCCTTCTGTGTGGAGTCTGCATGTCTTCCCCGCGGTTGGGTAGCATTCAAAAGACATGGGTGTATAAATGGAAGTGCCTTCGTTGAAGGTTGGGCATCAAGCTGGTACCTTGGCATTTCGTAAAAATCTACTGCCAATCATTAGCGGACCGGAGTTCTGCTGTGGCGACTCCTTACCGGGGAAGAAGTCGAAAGACAAACAACAACAAATATAACTGTGTGATGCAGCAGCTAAAGTTTCTGTTTGCTTGCCCCTTCTAATTTTAAAGAGTTAGTATTTGTGAGTCCGATAACATTTACATTGTAAATACCAAAAAATTATAATGAGTCAGTGAGAGGTAACTGCTGCTTTACTATGTTTTTAAATGCTGCAAAAGGGGAGCTCATTGTGACACACACACATACATATGCCCACACACACACACACACACACACACACACACACACACACACACACACACACACACACACACACACACACACATACCACATGCACACTTAGGCACATTTGCAATAGTACCAGCACACCACATTTCTTTGTATTTTACTTCTAAACGTGAGAGGCAATTGTGTCATAAAATTAAATGCAAAATAGCTGATTATAATAAAAAAGGGTTAACATTTATATAGCGCCAGATAATAATGTTTACATTGTCAGTTAAAATAAAACAATAAATACTACGATTTGCATAGTAAATGATACTAATGTTCATAACATCAGCTCTTCTGCTGCATTTCTTCAGTTTCTTGGTATAATGATCTCTTACACTGTACAAAGGCAAAGCACTTCTCCCTGATAATTATATCAGACTTTGTATTTGTTGATCACACTATAATAATTCTCCCTCACAAGCTCTTCTCTATGAAGGCCTGTAAAGCATCTCTGGGCCTCCTTTTTGTTTAAAATGGTAACTGATGCCAGCAGATTGGATATTTTTTTCTACTGTGGTGGTGGTGGTGCTGCGGTAGCGTTGTCGCCTCACAGCAAGACGTTGTGCCGTTCGATTCTCAGCTAGAGCGTCTTCTGTGTGGAGACATGCGTGAATGGGCGTACCTTCGTTGAAGGTTGTGCATCAGGGCTGGCAAACTCAGCACGTAAAAAATCTACTGCCAGTCATTAGCGGACCGGAGTTCCGCTGTGGCTACCCTTAACCGGGAAAAGCCGAAAGACACAAACTGTCTCCCATTTGAAGCTCTAGGAAATCCACTGTGATATCCTCCACCTTTGGGAAATAAGTCATAATTCAGTGTCAGTTTGACACATGAGTTCACTGCTTGTTTTAGACTACATAAGGAGTTATCCATCATGGCTAAGGTATGGCTTCAGTCATGTATCCTTCTTTAAGTACAGTTTTGTTTGTCCACCTTTAGGATCATAGGAGGTTACTAGGCTAATGGCCCTGGGGCCCTTACAAGCCTAGCCAAGAGTTTATCCCCAAAAAGAAACCTCAGTCAGCACCTGTCAACCCCGTCAATGAGGGACACAGGTGGAACCCCTGGAACAAATTTGTGGATCTGAAGTAGGAGATTCATTTGTCTGCAACCTGTGGGTTATGGATCCGATATCGGATCCGAACCGGCATGGTTTACCAGCTATGGATCCAAGCTCTCAGCTCCTCCCCTCACCCATATGCCCTGCTCTACCCTCATGACCTCAGATCTCGTTTGCCGCGCATGGTGACCAGATTGTGTTCTCTAAGCTCTCCAGCTAAGTGTAGTTTTATTAGTCTTAAAGTGCTTAATTTTGAAAGTTTGTGTGAAAGTTGTGTGGAAGTGTAGGTTTCCCTTTTATATTATTATACTTTTAGTGTTTTAAAATTTAATTTTACTTATCCCTCCCCTCGCTGGTAGCGTAGTGTGTGTTTGGGCCTGTTGAGTGGTTTTGTTACTTTACTTTAATTAGTTTTAAGTAACCTTGTTTTTGCTTTTGGGATGTCTGAACAGCCCAAAGCTGTATTTTCTAAGTGCTCCGAGTGTGGCCATAAGCTCTCCCCGGCTGATGGCCACACTCGGTGTGTTAGATGTCTTGGGGTTGAACACCTCACATCTGGATGTTCCATTTGTGCAGGGTTCAACCCCAGGGCATTGAAGGAGCGGAGGTCCAAGCTTGTCTTGGCGGGTCTTTTGCCACCGGACTCGGCTCCGGCCTCCGCTCCTTCAGGGGTAACCGTTTCGACGGTTGTCTCCTCTCCGGCTCCCCCTCCTCCTCCTGGGACTCAACCTCCCTGTAGTGGTTCGGAGGAGAGGGAAGCTAAGAAGAAGGACCGGAGGGAGAAGCACCATAAGTGGCGGGCCGAGACCTCTGTTTCGGCCCCGCCAGCCAAGCGGGCTTTTCCTCCGGCCTCCTTGTCTGCTGGCTCTCCCCCTCCTCGGCTCCGGTCTCCAGTGTGTTTTTCACCGGGACCTGAGGAGGAGGAGACCCGATCTCCGTCGAGGCTATCGAGGAGGCACTCAAGGCCTACCTCGGTAGCCTCGTCGAGATCAACTTATAGCCTGTCAGACGCTGATCTGGACCGGATGATGAGAAGGTTCATCCAGGCCCAGATGCAGATGGGAGTGCTCTTGCCTCCCCCCCCCCCTCTGGGGGGGAGCTCGACCCCTTTTTTTCAAGCCAATTGCTCCTTCTCCGACCCGCTACCCGGGTTCGGAGCACTTGGAGCCGAGCAGCTTCGGAGCCGGGGGTGGGTCGGCGCCAATAGTACTTGGTACTTTGGATCCGACCCTGCCCTCGAGTGCTTCGGATCCGACCTTCGGATCCAGGGGGATCAGTGCTCCTTCGGCGCCGTCTGTGTCGGAGCGCACTGTCCCTTCGGATCCGAGCGCTTCGGCGCCAGCTCCGATCCACTCCTCGGATCTGAGGGGGAGCCGATTGTCGGATCCTTTGGTCGAGGTCGGCTCCCCTTCGGCTTTTGATGTAGTGGAGAGGGCCCTGTTGAGGGTCTCCGGACCCCCGGCACTTGCTTCGGCTCCGTCCCGCGCTCCCTCTGCACTGGGTCAGGCTTCCACCATCCGGCCTTTGGGACAGCCCGCTCCTGTGCCCCAAGCTGTTCCCCTGGAACAGGTTACTGTTTGCGAGGAGTCCTCTGACAGCCCCCCAGAGGATGTTCCCCACAAGCATACGTGCAGAAGGAGGCACATTGACTCCCCCGAGTCTCTCACGGAAGACACGGATTTGGAGGAAGGGGAAGGCTCCCCACGGTCACCCCCCGAGGATGTCTCATTTGGAGACATCATGGAAATGCTCCGCATAAGGGGGGGTGGTCTGCCACCAAGTCTTCCTCGGACGAGTCCGTGTTCTTGGAGGCATTTGAAGCGGGCCTGTCTACCTCTTGGGTGTCCCCTCCTGCCGACCCCCTGGTGGACCTCATTACCACCAGGGCGTGGAAGGAACCAGACACCGTGGAGCCAATCCCTAAAAGGCCCGACCGTATCCTCAGTCCTCCGGCTGACCGCGCCCATTGGAGTAAGGGGCCTCCGGTAGATGCCATGTTGACGGCGGCGGCCACCAAGAGGGAACTTGCTCAGGAGAGTCCCTCAGTCCATCCCCCGAGCAAGGAGTCTCGGATGATGGACCGCTTGGGGAAGCGGATGTTTAGTTCAGCAACCTTCTCTGTAAGGGCGCTGAACTATCTGGCACATGTGATTAGGATGCAGCGCGATCTTATTAAAGAATACGCTGCATCCCCCCCAGAGTCCATGTCTGAGGAGGACAAAGTGCTGCACTCCACCCGCATGGCCACTCTCAGGTCCGTTACCAATACCTCTATGCGGCTACTCTCCCATGCTACGGAAGGCACCGCTAGAGCCACAGGGGCAGGCCTAGTTACTAGACGTCAGGCCTGGCTCCATCATTGCGATTTCTCAGAGCCCTTCAAAGCGTCATTTGCGAACGCCCTCTTCGATGGTTCTGCCCTCTTTGGCAAAACTGTTCGCGACACTTTGACCCAGAGCGAGAAGGACGGGAAGACGCTGTCTGCCGTCGGAATCCGCTTCCCTGCACCCCAGAGGCCCTATTCTAGGAACCAAAAGGGTCAGAAGAAGATGTGGTTCCGGAAGTCGCAGCAATCCCAGCCTGTTCCGGACAACCAGTCCTTCCGTGGCAGAGGAGGACAGGGAGGACGCCGCCCTAGAGGCAGAGGGGCTCCTAGGAACTTCGGGTCCAGAGAACCTTTCTCTGAACGGCCCGCGCAGCAGCCCTGAGGGGTTGCCCGACTGCTCCACTCTGGAGGCAGTCGGGGGACGTTTTTCGGAGCACCTGGCGGCATGGGAGTCCATAACATCAGACCGCTGGGTTCTCCAGATCATATCCAGAGGATACCGTATCCCCTTTCTTCACCTACCAAAATTGAAGTCCCTCCCCGACGTTCCACCCGGTCAAAGGGAGGCCGCTTTGGCAGAAATTGGCCAGCTGCTAAAGAAAAGAGCCATCCAGCCCGTCCCCCCAGACCAGATCGGATCAGGGTTCTACTCCAGGTTCTTTTTAGTGCCAAAAAAGACTGGGGATCTAAGACCAATTTTAGACCTTTCACTCTTGAACCTGGCAGTTCCGAAGGAGAAGTTCCGAATGGTCACGCTGCAGTCTATTCTCCCCCCTTCTGGGAGAAAATCACTGGATGTGCTCCATAGACCTCAAGGATGCGTACTACCATATATTAATGGACAGGCACTCCAGGAGGTTTCTCCGCTTCCGGCTGGGAGCCAGTCACTACCAGTTCCGGGTCCTTCCCTTTGGTCTCACCACAGCCCCCAGGGTGTACACCAAAGTATTAGCAGTGGTAGCGGCCCACCTGAGGCTTCAGGGGGTACAGGTCTTTCCCTACCTGGACGACTGGCTCCTTACCGCCCCAACAAGGCATCTACTACTATTGGCGCGAGACTCCTTTCTCCATCTTGCTCCCCGTCTGGGCATCACTATAAACACAAAAAAATCCAACCTAGCACCCACGCAGTTCATAGATTTTATAGGTGCCAGGTTAGACACAAGGAGATTAAAAGCCTTCCTGACTGTGGACAGAGTTCAAAATCTGCAACTCCAGGTGCGGGCCATTCTCCACTCAAGCTCAGTTCCGGCGGAGTTGGTCCTGAGGGCTCTAGGGTCCATGGCGGCTGCTATAGCACTTCTTCCTCTCGCCAGGTTCAATATGTGCATCCTCCAGTGGACACTTCTAGTACAGTGGTCATATCTTGCTCTTCCTATGCATCATCCCATTGCGATCAGCAAGGCTTGCAAGCGGTCCCTCCTGTGGTGGCTACACTCTCCAGATCTCCACGGAGGCCGCCCATTTTGTGCTTCTCCCCCTCTCGCCACGGTGACCACGGACGCCTCCCGCCTCGGGTGGGGGGGGCATTTTGCAGGCCGGACCGTCCAAGGCACGTGGAACGATTCGGAGACCTTACTGCATATCAACGTTCTAGAGATGAGAGCAGTGCTCTTAGCGTTGCTAGCACTTCAGGCCTTTCTTCCCTTGGGAACAATTGCGATTCAATCGGACAACATGTCGGTTGTCTGGTATATCAACAAGCAGGGAGGAACCAGGTCTTACCCTCTTTGTCGAGAAGCCATGAGAGTTTGGGAATGGGCTATCTCCACCAACCGCTTTCTCATAGCAACGCACATTCCGGGTCGGTCCAACATCCTGGCGGATAAACTCAGTCGCACCATTCTCACCCCTTACGAGTGGTCTGTCAATACTCAAGTAGCAGAACGCATATTCGCACGGTGGGGAACTCCTTGTTGCGATCTTTTTGCCTCTCCCTCAAACACCAAGTGCGACAGTTTTCCGCTCTGATACCTCCTCCCAGAGGTTCCCCAAGAGACGCTCTGGTGCATGCTTGGCCACCCGGTCTTCTTTATGCTTATCCCCCCTTGCCTCTGATGCTCCAAGTTCTTCGGAAAGCCTCTCGGTTGGGGTGCAGAATGATTCTCATCGCTCCGTTTTGGCCTCGACAGATCTGGTTCCCCTTCCTGAGGTCTCACGCTGTGAATCCTCCTTGGATTCTAGATCCCATTCCGGATCTGATATCTCATCCATCCCGCTTATCTCCTCCGAACCTGGACAACCTGAAGCTGACCACTTGGCTGCTCCAGTTCCACTCTTGATCAGGACTCCCGGTATTTCGTCCCCTGTTAAGGCGATCCTGGTGGCAGCTCATAAGCCATCCACTAGGAAAGTCTACCGTAGCAAGTGGAAACGGTTCTCATTGTGGGCGGAATGGCAAGGCCTAGACCCCTTCACAGTTCCTCTCCCTTTGGTGCTTGATTTCTTAACCACTCTTTTTAACGATGGTGCCAGCAGTTCCACGGTCAAAGTACAACTTGCGGCAATTTCCCATTATCACATTGGTCATGATTCCAATCCACTGATGTCAGCCAAGTTGTGTAAAATTTTCCTTAAAGGTACTTTTCTTCTCAGGCCCCCTGTAAAGCAAGCGGTTCCTCCTTGGGACCTTTCCTTAGTTCTCCAGGCCTTGACCGCCCCCCCCTTCGAACCGGTGGCTACGGTAGATCTCAAATTCTTGTCTTTCAAGACCGCCTTCTTAGTAGCCATTACTTCGGCCAAGAGAGTTTCAGAGCTTCAAGCATTATCAGCTAAACCTCCTTACTTGGTCTTTCATCCGGACCGTGTTTACCTCAGGACCAACCCGTCCTTTCTTCCTAAGGTAGCTTCTGAAGCAAACATTAATCAATCCATTAACCTCCCTGTCTTCTTTCCTAAATATGAAAACAAAGGTGAATACAAGCTTCACTCCTTAGATGTTCACAGGCAACTTAGATTTTATCTAAACAGAACGGCTGGTCATAGGCAATCCGACTAGTTGTTCATTTCCTTTGCTAAATTTAATTTGGGCAAACCAATTTCTAAAGTCTCACTATCTCGATGGATTTCACAATGTATCTTATTGGCTTATCAAGCTTCAGGAAGGCCCGCACCGGAGGGTGTACATGCCCATTCAACCCGGTCAGTCTCTACCTCAGCAGCCTTTAAGGCTAGGATTCCTCTAGATGATATTTGTGCAGCAGCCACGTGGGCTTCATCTTATACTTTTATTTCCCACTACAAGTTGGATCTTGCATCTAGGGGTAGAGCATCCTTTGGCTCAGGTGCTCGGAATATCCTTCCATGATGGCCGCCCAAGATTCAGGTAGCTGGGGACTCTGTCCCACAGGTTGCAGACAAATGAATCTCCTACTTCAGATTTAGAAGTTATGTACTCACCATAACGTTCCATCTGAGTAGGTGTATTCATTTGTCTGCAACCATCCCCCCCTCCCATCCCCCTGGCCTTTCAGTTTCCTGCATATGTTGTGTTACCCTTTTCAGGGTTTTCTTGCTGTTGGCAAACTCGATCTGAGGTCATGAGGGTAGAGCAGGGCATTATGGGTGAGGGGAGGAGCTGAGAGCTTGGATCCATAGCTGGTAAACCATGCCGGTTCGGATCCGATATCGGATCCATAACCCACAGGTTGCAGACAAATGAATACACCTACTCAGATGGAACGTTATGGTGAGTACATAACTTCTAATTTCCATCCATGCATCAAGGTTGCACTTAAAGAGGTGAAAAGAGAAAAAATCCAGCACCCTGAGCATGAGTAGCAATGAAAAACATTTATTGTGAACCAAACCGGTTTCAGCAACTAGCTTTCTTCAGTGGCTTATTTGAAAACTCACAATTAGTCATATTTATAGGAAATACAAACTGAGTGACCTGACATCACTTCCTGTATACATACAATATAACCACAAAAAAATATTTATATTGAAAATTGACAGTGAATATATGCAAAAGATAAGACATACAATTAATTAAGAAAAATAATGTTATTTAGCTACAGCCATCCATGATACAATAATGTGGAATGCCATGTAGATACTGATAAATATAATGACCTACATGCAAAAAATACAGAGAATAACCAAAACATATTTCTGACATAGTGCAGTTATTAATGTAATATAATAGTAATTAATAACACTATGTAATTCACTGCAGTTTGTCATTAAGACCTGGTGGAAACAAGCCACCTAATTTGTCTATCCATTTGGTTTCCTTATTATCCAATAATTTGTGCCATCCTGTTTTGTACATTCTGTTACCAACAATTCTGTCAATACAAATAAAGGAAAATTGGGCCGTTTTGTGTATGATGGAATGTTTGTATAATGCATTGGTAGGCCTAGCATTTCTGATATCCCCTAAGTGTTCAGAAATGTGGATACGAAACTGTCTAGATGTTTGTCCAATATAGAAGGCCCTGCATGTGCATGTAGCTAAATAGATCACCCAGTCCGTACTACAATTGGCAAAATGTTTAATATCATAAATCTTGCCTGTGTTTTTGCTAGTGAATTCTTTGGTGGTGAAAACAAATTTGCAAAAAGCACAGTGACCACAAGGGTGACAGCCTATTAGTTTGTCCCCCAAAATAGTTAAAGTACGAAAAGTGTGATACCAAGGTTTTACAAGTACTGTTTTATATAATATATTTTTCCTTTGGACATATTTTGAATTTCACTTCTTATATATTTGTTTAAATGTTGTGATTTATGTATTACACATAGTGAAACGGTATTCTATACATATTTCATTGGTCTGTCCTGGATTTTCCAGTTTTTGTCTCTTGATGGTTATTTCATTCATCATTTGTAACAGACCTTGACAGCACAACTTATCTGGTGTATATTTACATTTGGCTATATTGTTGATGAACACAGGTCACTTCGATTTCCCCTTGTATATGTGCATTTTGCTTCACAGATAGTGGGTTTCATCACTTTTGTTTATTAGTATTCAGATATACAACTATTGTCACAGTTGGTATCACATTTTCTATAAGCAATTCGGCAAGGTACTTGTAGAATGTGAGGTGTGACAAATCTTTCTGATATCTTGCTTCTGGGTTGCATTTTCAAGTTAGTGCACATTAATGTAGGAGGGATTATGATATTTTTACATCATATTTTATGAGAAGATACTCTGTTTGCTGTGTATGGTAGGAACTTATTATATGTTCATCCATTCATTTTGTTGGGGACGTTTGTCAATTCTTTACATATTTTTAGTATTCCTATTGAATAGTGCTAGGTTATCTCCTTCATGTCTATATATGGTTCAGGGATTTTCAGTTTGCACTAGTTGCAATATACCTTTGATTGAACAATTCATTGGGCTTATATTTATACATGGTTACATCATTTGTCAATACAGGCCATCTTGACATTCCCAAATCCAGGAGTATTTTGTTTCTCCGATCGTGTTACTAATCTTGTTCATTTTTATTGAAGTATATATCTATTGCTATAGTTTGCAGTACATTTTCTTCAAATATTTGCAGTAGGTACCTGTAGATGGTGACGTATGACAACACTTTTTGATATTGAGCCTCTGTGTTGTTTTTTCAAGTTAGTCCACATCCATGTGGATGAGCTTATGATATTTATACATCACCATTTATCACAAAAATATTATTTGTTTAATATGTATGATAGGAATAGATTGCTTATTCCTTCATGTATTTTTTCTTTGGAGTTTGTTCATACCCTTCATTACTTCCATTGAATACTGGTATGTCCATAACTCTATGCACATCAAGTTTTTGGATCCTTAGGGTATAGGGCTTCACCTACTTCAGTATTGGATACTAGTGTCCAGACTACCTGCCCATAGTATCATACCGTTTTAGTGTTTTTTGGTGACGACTCTGTCCCTCTGCTTAGAAGCCCCTCATTTTTGATTAGTCTTTTGACTTTTTCTTCTAGGAATTTTTTTGGGGGTCGACCTTATTTGGACTATATTCGGACTTGTATAGTTATTATATTGATTAGTTGGATATCTTTAGATTGGATATTTACACATCACATTTGGCTTTAACATATACACAATTTATTGTCATGGATCTCAATAATATGATACAAGGACTATGCGCAGACAAAGATGATATACATATCTTTGGGATTGAATCTTGTAGGGGGTCTGCCACTAACACCATAACTGATCTAGTTGACGATTGTGATATGTTATTCACTCAATTTGCCAAAAAAATCAAAACATTAAGATCCAATATATGGCATTCCAGATTATTTAAGGCATATAAACATCAGAATATTGCCCCGAGGGGCTTTAGAACCAAATTGCAACCATTGGTTGGCAAACCGGATGAGGTATTAATCAAAGAGTGGAATGCTGCACAACAGGATTCGGCCATGATGTTTGTTAACATCCTTTCTTCTTATTATGACAGAACGATTCAAGCCAATATTTGTGATGTGCAAAAATTGTGTGAGGAGTTAAAATCATATGAGAGTCAACCCAACTTTTCTGGATTGTTGAATAGACTATCCAGAGAACTGTCGGCCTCTGAAAAAATTCTTAAAGAAAAGAAATTGAAAACATTTTCAAGAGATATAGAAGATTATGAGAGGGGGAAACCCTTTGAGTTATACAAAGGGGTACGATTTGTGGAGGGCACAAAGAATTTCACGTATACACGTAAAAAATGGCCCAGATCTATTCTTAAGAGGGGCACATCACCCACTAGGAGTTCGGGGGAAGAATCGTCCACCACGGATACCGAATCCATTTAGTTGTCAGATTCACCCACTCCCAAAAGAGTACGTAATGCAGGTCACCCTTTAGGCACAGACACAGGGGGGGGCGCAAGCATAAAAACATTGGAAGAACTTTTTCTGTCAATAGTCAAATGAATACAAATTGTTCAAATGTGCATAACATTTCTGATTATGTATTAACACCTATGGAAGAACATTTGCTAAATAAAGGTCTTGGTTTTATTCCTGGCTTTTTGTTGATGAAAGTACATTTGTATCTAATGTTATGGATTTCTGTAAAAAATTAAATCTCAAAATTTTCTTTGATGAGAAGGATTCTACTCAAAGATCTACTGAATTCAAATTTCTAACATCCACGTTTAGTCCTCCGATGGACAAACATGTAGCCATATTCCAGAATGCAGTCATAGAAGATGTACATCAGCAGTTAGGCACAGGGAACATTATCAGAAACAATCTAAACATCAATGAACAACAGGCTCTTACTAACCTGAAAAACAACACTGACATTACCATTCTTCCTGCAGACAAGGGTGGGGCCATTGTGGTGATGAATTCCAGTTATTACTGGGCTGAAGGGTTAAGACAAGTGTCGAACACTCAGCATTATTTACAGATGCCCATTGACCCCACGCCCAATTTCAAAAAAGAAATTGATGATTTTTTGCAACTCGCAGTTGAGGAAGGTATCATCAGTACTAAAACCAAATTTCATCTTACTACTGTGGATCCAGCCAAACAATACCTGTATTTACTCCCTAAAATTCATAAATCATATTCCACACCTCCAGGGAGACCTATAGTGTCAGGTATTGGTTCACTGACGGAACCTCTGTCCGCCTTTCTTACTCAATATCTTAAACCTTTGTTACGATATGTTAGGGCTAGACTACAGGATACCATTGAGTTCCTTCAGATTGTTTCTGAATCACAGCTTGAAGAGCATTGGATTATGTGCACTCTAGACGTTACATCATTATATACTAGCATACCACACTGGGCAAGGTTAACGGCACTTGAATATTGGCTACAGAAAATTAACATTTACAGTCTGGGATTCAATACCCTATTGATTTGCATGGCAGAACACGTTCTCACCAAAAACATCTTCTATTTCAAAAGCAATTGTTACTGGCAGATACAGGGTACAGCGATGGGTGCATCTTTCGCACCAATTTATGCAGATCTCTTTATGGGATTTGTTGAAGACCATATTATATACAATGAATCACACAACCTGTACCTGCCAGATATGGATATCTGGAGACGCTATCTTGACGATTGCTGGCTAGTCTGGAAAGGAGGAATTGAGTATCTCCAAGAATTTGTTGAATATTTGAATAGCAACAAATGGGGTGTTAGATTTACAGTCAATTATGATACACAACAAATTGATTTTCTGGATGTACACCTCTCTCGAGAAGTGGATAATACTTTACGTACCACCGTACATAGGAAATATCCACTATATAACAGTTTACTACATGCCTCTAGCTTACATCCCAAACATATCATTAAAAATATTCCTAAATCCCAGTTCATTAGGATTAAGAGAATCTGTTCATCGAACTCTGATCTCAAATGCTGCCAGGATGATCTTTCTAACAGATTCACACAGCGGGGTTATCACATTTTGGACATTCATTCAGCAGTTGGCATGACTGCCAACTTGTCTAGGGATTCCCTGTTATGTTATAAACCTCAGACTGCTCAATCATCAGATCAGACACCAAGATTAGTAACCACCTTCGGTAGAAACACCTACCAATTACAAGACATAATCAGTCATCACTGGAACATATTAACTAACAACAAACACCTAGCAAAATGGTTAGATGACAGATGTCTTTTCTCTTACAGGAAAGGTAAAACATTGGGATCACACTTTTCGTACTTTAAAAAAACTACTTTTCAGGAAGTTTCTAGGATTCAGACCACTATTTTGGGGGACAAACTAATAGGCTGTCACCCTTGTGGTCACTGTGCTTTTTGCAAATTTGTTTTCACCACCAAAGAATTCACTAGCAAAAACACAGGCAAGATTTATGATATTAAACATTTTGCCAATTGTAGTATGAACTGGGTGATCTATTTAGCTACATGCAAATGCAGGGCCTTCTATATCGGACAAACATCTAGACAGTTTCGTATCCGCATTTCTGAACACTTAGGGGACATCAGAAATGCTAGGCCTAGCAATGCATTATACAAATATTCCATCACACACAAAACGGCCCAATTTTCCTTTATTTGTATTGACAGAATTGTTGGTAACAGAATGTATAAAACAGGATGGCACAAATTATTGGATAATAAGGAAACCAAATGGATAGTCAAATTAGGTGGCTTGTTTCCACCAGGTCTTAATGACAAACTGCAGTGAATTACATAGTGTTGTTAATTACTATTATATTACATTAATAACTGCACTATGTCAGAAATATGTTTTGGTTATTCTCTGTATTTTTTGCATTTAGGTCATTATATTTATCAGTATTTACATGGCATTCCACATTATTGTATCATGGATGGCTGTAGCTAAATAACATTATTTTTCTTAATTAATCATATGTCTTATCTTTTGCATATATTCACTGTCAATTTTCAATATAAATATTTTTTTGTGGTTATATTGTTTGTATACAGGAAGTGATGTCAGGTCACTCAGTTTGTATTTCCTATAAATATGACTAATTGTGAGTTTTCAAATAAGCCACTGAAGAAAGCTAGTCGCTGAAACCAGTTTGGTTCACAATAAATGTTTTTCATTGCTACTCATGCTCAGGGTGCTGGATTATTTCTCTTTTCATCACGTTTGGTTTATCCAGGCATCTACCGTACTTGCTAGCCTGCTCTCTACTTGTACACTTAGAGGGTCAGCGAGGTACTCTGATGTGTATAGGAAGTCTAGTCCAGAGACTGGGCAGCTTCTGGGAGACAAACCTGTCTCTCCAGCAGTTTTGTTGATGTCACATATTAGATTCAGGCCTTTCAAGCGGGTAATGTACGAGGAGTTAGACTTATGGATATGGAGCATATCTAGTAGGGCAGAGTCTGAGATTGCCTTGTAGGTGAGACACAGCTCACCTATGAGCAACCTATATGATAGCGAGTAGAGTGATGGTGACTTAAGTCTGTCTGCATAGGACAGGTGTTGAAGGCCATGGATTCTCTTTGTGAGGCATTTCTAAGGCCTTTCCAGTTGGTGCAGATGTTTGGAGAGGTACATACCAAACAAGATGTTGTACTCAATTATTGGTTTAATGAGGGAGGAGTATAGAGAGGTAATAACCTCCTTTTTTCTAGATGCAGTCCCTTTACTTATAAGATGAACCAAGTAAAAAGCTTTTCTGACCACTGCAGATACATGATGGTCAAATGTGAGATTATCAACCTGCGTACCCAGGTCTCTCACTACAGGTTGTGTGTTTAGGAGGTTGCTGTTGATGTGCTAATCAGTAGTGGCTATGTTTTTGCTGAATGGTATGATACTTTTTTTGCATTTAGCCTGAGGCCATGACTTTGGCACCAGTCATTAGTTGCTGTGAAACCCTCTTACATTATGTTAACGTCATCTGGGGAGTCAAAGACAGCACCCAACTTACAGTCATCCACAAACTTGGTCAGTCACAAGCCTTTTGTCTTTGCCTGGACCTCCGAGAAGTAGATACCAAGCAGTAGGGGTCCAAGGACAGATCCCTGGGAAACATCACTAGTGACAGGTCTGCTATCGGAGGTGGAGGCACCTATTTTGACCTCAATGGTCCTGTCGCTGAGCCAGTTGGCCACCCACCTAATGAGATAAGGATTTACGCCAAGCTAAGTTAACCTTTCAACGATGCCTGAGTAGGGGATTGTGTCAAAGGCTTTGGCCAAGTCAAGATAAGCTGTAAGTACTGATTTTCCTTCATCCAGGGTCCTGGTGACATTCTCAAAAAAGGCAGCAAGGTTCAGCAGGCAAGATCTGCCCTTGACGAATCTGAACTGAGTGGGGTCAAGTGCTTGAAGATTGCCTATGTCCTTCTTTACGAGATCCATAATAATAATACGCTCCATAGCTTTACAGATCGACATGTCAAGCTAATGGGGCGATAGTTTCCAGGGTCAGTAGTGGCACCACCTTTGTGCAAGGGGATGACAATGGCAGTTCTCCACTCTGCTGGGATGAAGCCTGTACTTAGGCTGTGGTTGAATAGGGTGCTCAATGGCGAAGCCGGTTTTTGCTGGAGATGGTTTAGAATGCAGCCTGGGATACTATCAGGTCCCATGGAAGCTGTGTTCTTTGCCTTGGATAGGGCCTTTAACACTTGATCTATGGAGATGTGAGGTTCAGAACAAGTATCTGGGATGTCAAAAGGGCCTTTGGAGGGGACAGGGTGGTGAAGTTTATGCTGAACCTATCTGCTAGCAGGTTGACTAAGTCAACAGGATTAGTGTAGGTGATACTGTTAAATACTAATTTGGAACAAACCTGGGCTCTGCCATGGAGGTTTCTGACGTAACTGAAGAAGGCTTTGTGGTTTCCCTTTGTTTCGGAGGCTAGGTTCGATTCATAATTGGCTTTGGAGGTTTTCACTAGTGATCTAATTTGCTTGTTGAGGTTAAGGAAGGAGGTTTTCCAGTTTGGAATTTGTCCCTTTTTGCCCTTGGATAATAGTTTCTTCCTTTTGTTGTAAAGCCTGTTGATAGAGGATGTCCACGAAACAGGTTTGTGTTTCCTTGAGGAGCAGGTTTTAGTTCTGTTGGGTATGGCTGAGTCCATGCAGTTGTACAGGTGCTTGTATACTGCATTGGCATGCTGTTCAGCATAGTTGTCTGCATCCTGTGAGGGGGACAGTGGTGTTAAGCTACAGATGCCCTCCCTTAGAAGGTTGTAGTCAGCTTTTGAGAAGTTTCTTAGCTTGATTATACTGGAGGGATAGAAACTTCAAACGAGACAGTTTGATGATCTGATCTCAACAGGGAGTGGTGCAGTGGTCGCTCATGTTGGTGAGAACCAAGTCTAGAATGTTATCTCCCATGTGGGGGATGAGACAAGCTGGTCTAGTTAGTTAGAACTGATGAAGTCAAGGAATCATTGAGTTGAGTGCATTAGTGCAGGAATAGTTCACCCAGTCTATGGTAGGGTAGTTGAAGTCACCAAGGGTCAGGGTGTTAGGGGGTACCTTGATGGAGTCAAGTAGATCCAGGTAAGAGCAGTGGGTGTCCTGAGTCCTGGAGGAGGGCCTGCAGCTAGCTATAACATGGATGGGTGTCTTTCCAACTGCCAGTTGCACCTGGAGTAGTTCCAGTGTGTTGTGCTGGCAAACCAGTCTGGAGGTGTGCCTGTACATAATGAAGGTAGACAGTCCACCATCCTTAGTCTTCCCGACCTCATTTTGGGGTCAGAATGTGTGGAGTGAGGTATAGCCTGCTAAGGCAGGGGTGCTCTTCACAGCCCTGAACCAATTTTCTGTGACCACACAGACATCAGCATCTCACAGTGCAAGGAGAGCCTGCAGTTAGTGCATTTTCAGTTTAAGGCTCCTAGCGTTAAGCAGCACGACCTTCAATTTGCTTTTTAACAGATCTTTTATTTGAATGTTCTTGTGATTGTCCATCTTTATTTGAGAATGGATCTAGTCATCCATCATTCTGTGGTTAGGGTTGTGGTTATCCATCCATTAACTGCATATGTATGTGTCACCTGACCTATTATTAGAACTGCCAAATTGCAATAGGTGTTAGGCCTTTCGATAAGTGTGCACAGTGGGTTTCACCTGTATGCCTTCTCCATGTGCTGTCTCCCACATCAACTGTGTACATTAGAGGACCTGATTGTAAGACATTTGGTAATGGCTGTCACTTGATCATTTCTGTATTCACATGTGGGCCAGCAGTAGAATGTCTGTGTGGTCTGTCATTCTTGTACTGATCATCATCATCATCTTCTTTTGGCTGTTCCCGTTAGGGGTCGCCACAACGGATCATCTGTTTCCATTTCTTCCTGTCCTCTGCATCATGCTCTTTCACACCAACTGCCTGCATGTCCTCTCTCACCACATCCATAAACCTCATCTTAGGCCTTCCTCTTTTCCTCTTACCTGGCAGCTCCATCCTTAGCATCCTTTTCCCAATATACCCAGCATCCCTCCTCTGCACATGTCCAAACCAATGCAATCTCGCCTCTCTTGCTTTGTCTCCAAACTGTCCAACCTGAGCTGACCCTCTAATATACTGATTCCTAATCCTGTCCATCCTAGTCGCACCCAGTGCAAATCTTAACATCTTTAACTCTGCCACCTCCAGCTCTGACTCCTGCCTTTTCGACAATGCTACCGTCTCCAACCCATATAACATAGCTGGTCTCACTACCCTCTTGTAGACCTTCCCTTTCACTCTTATTGGTACCCGTCTGTCACAAATCACTCCTGACACTCTTCTCCACCCATTCCACCCTGCCTGTAGTCTTCTTCACCTCTCTTCCACACTCACCATTACTCTGAACTGTTGATCCCAAGTACTTAAACTCATCCACCTTTACCAACTCTACTCCCTGTATCCTCACCATTCCTCTACCCTCCCTCTCATTTACACACATATATTCTGTTTTAGCCCTGCTGACCTTCATTCCTCTCCTCTCTAAAGCATAGCTCCACCTCTCCAGGGTCTCCTCAACCTGATCCTTACTCTCACTACATATCACAATGTCATCTGCAAACATCATAGTCCACGGGGCCTCCTGTCTAATCCCAGCTGTCAACCTGTCCATCACCACTGCAAATAAGAAAGGGCTCAGAGCTGATTCTTGATGTAATCCCACCTCCACCTTAAACGTATCTGTCATTCCCACCGCAGTCCTCACCAATGTCACACTACCCTCGTACATATCCTGTACCACTCTTACATACTTCTCTGCCACTCCCGACTTCCTCATACAATATCACAACTCCTCTCTAGGCACCCTGTCATATGCTTTTTCTAAGTCCACAAAGACATAATGCAACTCCTTCTGACCTTCTCTGTATTTCCCCAACAACACTCTCAGAGCAAATATTGCATCTGTAGTGCTCTTTCTTGGCATAAACCATACTGCTGATCACTAATCTTCACCTCCCTTCTTAACCTAGATTCCACTACTCTTTCCCATAACTTCAAGCTGTGACTGATCAATTTTATCCCTCTGTAATTACTGCAGCTCTGCACATCACCCTTATTCTTAAAGATGGGCACCAAAACATGTTTTCTCCACTCCTCAGGCATCCTCTAACTTTCCAAAATTTCATTAAACAATCTGGTTAAAAATTCCACTGCCATTTCTCCTAAGCACCTCCATGCTTCCACTGGTATGTCATCTGGACCAACAGCCTTTCCATTCTTCATCCTCTTCATAGCTGTCCTTACTTCCTCCTTGCTAATCTGTTTCACTTCCTGATTCACTATCCCCACATCATCCAACCTTCTCTCTCTCATTCTCTTCATTCATCAGCCCTTCAAAGTACTCTTTCCATCTACTCAACACACTCTCCTCACTTGTGAGTATGTTTCCCTCACTGTCCTTTATCACCATTACCTGCTGCACATCTTTCCCAGCTCTGTCTCTCTGTCTAGCCAATCGGTACAGGTCCTTTTCTCCCTCTTTAGTGTCCAATCTCTCATACAACTCTCTATATGCCTTATCCTTAGCCTTTGCCACCTCTCTCTTTGCCATGCGCCTCATCTCCTTATACTCATGTCTACTTTCTTCATCTCTTTGACAATCCCACTTCTTCTTCATCAACCTCTTCCTCTGTATACTCTCCTGTACTTCCTCATTCCACCACCATGTCTCATTGTCCTCCTTCCTCTGTCTAGATGTCACACCAAGCACCTTCCTAGCAGTCTCCCTTACTAGCTCTGCTGTAGTTACCCAGCTATTCGGTAACTCTTCATTGCCTCCCAGTGCCTGTCTTAACTCTTCCCTGAACTCCACCTCACAATCACCCTTTTTTAACTTCCACCATTTAATCCTTGGCACTGCTTTCACACTCCTCCTCCACTTCTTGATCACCAACATCATCCTGCAGACCACCATTCTATGCTGCTTAACTACACTTTCCCCAGTCATCACTTTACAGTCTCCAATCTCCTTCAGACTGGCCCTCCTACATTGGATATAATCCACCTGTGTGCATCTTCCTCCACTCTTGTACGTCACACTATGCTCCTCCCTCTTCTATAAATACGTATTCACCACAGCCATGTCCATCCTTTTCGTAAAACCCACAATCATCTGACCTTCTGCATTCCTCTCCTTAGCACCATACCTACCCATCACTTCCTCATCCCCTCTGTTCACTTCACCAACATGCCCATTGAAGTCCGCTCCAATCACTAGTCTCTCACCCTTGGGCACACTCACCATGACTTCATCCAACTCACTCCAAAATTTTTCTTTCTCATCCATCACACACCCAACTTGTGGAGCATATACACTAACAACATTCATCATTACACCATCACTTTCAAGCTTCATAAACATCTCTCTATCAGACACTCTCTTCACCTCCAAAACACTCTTGGCATACTGTTCCATCAGGATAACCCCTACCCCATTTCTTCTGCCATCCACACCATGATAGAACAATTTGAACCCGCCTCCTATACACTTGGCCTTACTTCCCTTCCATCTGGTCTCTTGCACGCACAATATATCAACCTTCCTTCTCTCCATCATATCAGCTAGCTCTCTCCATATACCAGTCATACTGCCAACATTCAAAGTTCCTACCCTCAGTACTACACTCCTGACATTCCTCCTCTCTTCCTGCCTTCGGGCATGCCTTCCCCCTCCTCTTCTTCTTCGACCAACAGTAGTCCAATTTCCGCCAGCACCCTGTTGGCTAACAGTACTGGTGGCGGTCGTTGTTTACCCGGGCCTCGACCAATCTGGTATGTAATAATGAAAACTTCTCCGCATCAGTAAATTTTGGCAGAGGTTTTATACCGGATGCCCTTCCTGACGCAACCCTCCCCATTTATCCGGGCTTGGGACCGACACAAAGAAATGCAGTGGCTTGTGCATCCCCAGTGGCTGGGTTACATTCTTGTACTGATACTGCTTTTTTATTAATTTCCTAAAATGTAGGACCTCTGGTTCCATGTTAGGAATAACATTACTGGTATGTTAGTGACTGCATACACTATTTATGTATTTATTTGCTTTTGTTTACTGGGAAAATCCGTATGTGAACTGAAATGCCTATTTTCATACATCAGATACATATATATTTTTTTAAATTTTAAACTATGAGATTTGATTGTAAAACGAGTTGACTTACGCTTCTTCCTGATAGGATAGAACTGAAGGAAGTAACTATTTAAGTTTAACAACAACTGGAGAAGGTTGTCTGAAGAAGTTCGGGTATAACCCGAACGAAAAGCGCTTTAACATATTGGATTTTTGTTCTTGCAAGGTTACCTTATACACTAGTATCGGGACAGTGTGCTTTTAACTTGCTCAGGACATTTACATTTACATTAGTCTGGGACTGTGACTCTGTCTTGGGTACTGGTGTACCCTTTTATTGTAATTTCAGTAATTTTTCAACATTAAACTTCATGTGGCTTTTAGATCCAGTTTCAGAGCTGTGGTGTTTCAAAATTTCTACAGTTTGTGGACGTTTATTGGTGTTTGCTATTTTCATAGATGCCTGGGGAGAAAAGCTCCAAAACAAGGACAAATACACATTTTTGAGTATTCAAAAGAAAAACCGTCAGCAAACATTATTTACAAATAATTTAAAAGCAATTGGTTAACACAAACATTATTTACAAAGCATATCAGATTAAGGAAATAAATATTTTCCAGATATTGTGAGTAGAATCAAAAATATTATATTAATATACTTGTATACTATCCATAGTGGACAGAGTTAGGATTTCATACTTCGACCTTTAGGTGTGATACAGTTGCATAGTTTATTAGTAGCCAAGTGATATTTCAGGGTGGATTTGAATTTTTGTTGATATGGTTTGGAAGTTTGTTTCATGCCTTGTAGATGGCGACAGAGAATAGCAAGTCACTATAACAATTATTAGATAGCAAAAGTTGTTTAAATTATGAGGATCTTTGGGTACTATTTGGTACATGCCATTGGATGAGATTTGACAGCAATGGTGTTTTAAGTGGATGAAGTATTTTGTGGTCTGTGAGTAGCTGGAAGAGGGTGATGTGTTGAGGAATTTCAAGCCACTTGAGGGTATTGAGCACTGTGCAGTGATGAGAGTGGTTTGGAAGGCTACAGGCAAATTTGATAATTTTGTTGTAGGTGCTTTCTAGTTTGTGTTTGGTGGAAGAGTTGAGATTTATGAATATTTTTTAGGCATATAGGAGGGTAGGAAGGAGAAGAGAGAGGTGGCAGCTATTTTTTTACAATGATTAGTTAACAGATGATTTGCTCTGTAAAGAGTGCCAAGGTTATATTGTGTCTTTTTGACTGCAGTTTCAATGTGGCAGATCAAATGTTAACTTTTATTAATTGCAACTCGTATTAATTGTGTTTGTGACATTTTCATTTTTTGGTTTGTTTGAGTAGCTATTAAGGTCAGTCTTGTTTTGATTTATGCTTTTTGGAAGGAATATAATTAGTTTGGTTTTGTCAGAGTTTAAGAGCAATTGAGATTTATCTAGCCAGTTTTCTGTGGCGATGAAAGCTTTCTCTGTGATG
This sequence comes from Protopterus annectens, assembly GCF_019279795.1. Classification (NCBI taxonomy): domain Eukaryota; kingdom Metazoa; phylum Chordata; order Ceratodontiformes; family Protopteridae; genus Protopterus; species Protopterus annectens. The sequence goes on from NC_056743.1 coordinate 254,577,451, forward strand.
GTTTCTACTGTGGGAAGATTTGGTGCTGAGCAAACTAAAGTTGAGTTTTCAGTATATTGTATTGTGGTGGCAATTTTTGATTCCTTGTACATATCTTTAATGACAATAGTGAAAAGTATTGGCCCAAGTATGGAGCCTTGGAGGACTTCTGTAGTGACTGGAAGAAATGTAGAATGGGATTCATTCCATTTTACAAACTGGGTGCGATTGTTTAGGTAACTGGTGAACCAGCTAGTAGAGGCCTATAAGATTCAGTTTTTGGAGGAGTAGGTGATATGAGGCCATGTCAAAGGCTTTTGACAAATCCAGGAAAAGAGTGGAGACAAAATTACCTGAGTTTTTAAATGATTAATGGTATCTAGGCAATGTAACAGAGAAGTTTCAGTGCTGTGGTAGGGTCAAAAGCCATGTTGGGTAGGACAAAGTAATTGGTTATCAAGCAGAAAGGCTTTGAGTTGCTGGTGTATCCATTTTCTATTTACTTTGTAGAAGGAAGGAAGGATTGCTATAAAGTGATAGTTTGACATTTTGGTGGGTGTGCCACCTTTGTGTAATGGGATTATGAAGGAAGCTTTCCATACGTCTGAGATGTAGTTTTCTGTAATGGATCTATTAATTAGGATAGATACAGGGTAGCAAATGGTGTCAGTGGCTATACTGAGGCATTCTGATGGCAGGTTGTTAGGAACTAGTGTTGTGGGCTTCAGTTTTTTAATGTATTTTCTGATTGTATTTGTCTAGATGGTTGTTAGGTTGAGTTGGGGTGTAAAGCTATAGTCAGGTTGGTTAGGTGGGTATGAGTATAGGTTTGAGTTGTTTAAGTTAAGCAGAGTATTGGATATGAAACGTTTCTTGAATTCCAAACCATCCACGAAAGACTGATATGTTATTGCAGATGCTTTGATAATTGTGATTATGTATTTTTAGGCTGGAGGAAGAAACTCAGGTTTGCTACATTTTTGAGGATTTTTGAGGAGGGTAGTATTTATGCAGGGGGTTTGGGTGGGTTGGGTGTTGGATTTGTTTAGGTGGGGCTAGTGTTGGGTTGCACATCTCTATTCTCTATTACTTTATTGGGGTGGGTGGTCGAGTTTTTAAGGTTATGAGGAAATAGTTTTACTACTTTTTTTACTGGAGTGTGGGGTTTTGTATTTGGTATAGGTTAGTAATGTATGTTTTTAAGGAGGATTTTCTCTATGCTGAAGACAGATGGCCAGATTAGGGAGATATATCTGTGGACAAGGGGAAAGCAGGTTTTTGTGGAGGGCTATTTGAGTGTAGGCTGGGCATGATTCATAAGTAATTAATTGGCTTAGGATAGTTAAAGTTCTTATTAAGAGAAGTAGATGTACATGCACAGTGGGAGTTGTGAAATAGTTGTATATAAGAGTATATAAAGGAAATGGGAAAAAAAAACTATAAACAATACTGGGATGCACCTACTGATTAGGGGATTGATAAGAGAAGGATTGGGAAAAATGTTTTCTGATTTGTAAATAATTGGTTATTTTTTAGGTTTGCTTAGCTATATTGGCTGGTATGGGTAGTGAATCATCAAGTGCTATGTTTGGCCAATAGAGTTTGATATAGGAGTGGGATGGGTCAGATGATATGCTTTGGGCAATACATTTATTGATATGGTGTGGGTAGGGAGTGTGGTAAAGCCACTTGAAGTGGGACTTGAAGCCAGAGGAAAGAGTCTGGTCCTGAGGTGTGGTAATGTAGAAAAAAATGTTTATTCATAAGCAGTGTAATCAAAAGCTTATATTAAATATTTTTTTTATTTTGTAGGTTGTTTTTTATCAGACAGCTTACAGGGTTGCTGCTTGCTATGTTTCTACAGAGCTCCTTAGTTTTGGTGAGAAAAAGATTAAAATGTAATATAGGCTTTGAGAGTGACCAAGGAGAATAGGTGTAAGGGACAGCTGCTCAACTGAAGACAGGGCAACCTGTTACAAGATACAGCAGAAACAGTGCATTTAATGTATTGTTTAGCAGCAAATGGGCATAAGCCAGTATTTTCTTGCTCCATTAATATCTTGTCTTGGTTTACACTTTCCTGAGAGGAAGAATAATCGGGGAGGGCAAATCTGGCCTGAAAGGCAGCTTACACTTTCCTGAGAGGAAGAATAATCAGGGTGGGCAAATCTGGCCTGAGAGGCAGCTGGGAGTCATATATAGACCCCTATTAGTAATATGAGATGGCTGGTTCACTTGCGTTGAGCAGATGTATTCCTGGGGGGGGGGGTCTATATAAGTTCTCCTATATGAAGTTGTATAGTGAGCAATATGGTTTTAAGCAGGTAATACTATTGTGATGGATGGTAAGGGCAGGTGAATGTGTGGAAATGATCCTGATATATAGCTGTGTTTTTAAAGGAAAACTCTGCCCTCTCCTACAGTTTAACTCATTTCTTAGTTTTTTTTCCTCCCTATAGTATGGTTCCAGTATTGTGTAGGAACCAGAAACCTGCTTGTATGTTTTGAAGCTTTCATTTCCTTGCCTTGGAATCAAAGGAAGGGGAAGCCCGACAACTTTTTTTTAAAGCTTAACTTCTCACATACTTTGCAGAGGAATTCATCTCTGCCTGCATGACATACCATAGAAAGACACAGATCAATCTGTAGTTTACCTTGTCAGGTACTGCGGTCAATCTGCTAATGTCAGGAACACAGAAGCTGATATAAAAAGACAGAAAGTTGTGGGACTGTTTTCATCTGTTGTTATTGCGGATAGGAGGAGAACGTAACACTCCCCTTTCATAGCAAAACAAAGCAATTAGATCAGTCAGGGGTTTAAAGGCAGTTGTCACATGTTCATACAAATTTACATAAGCAGCAACACAGTATTGAAGTGCTAAGCTTTAAATGTTGGCTGTTTATAATAGTGTATATGTTAAAATAATTTAAATGTAGTATCTGAGATTTCTGTAACATTTAAAGGAAAGTCTGAAAATATTGTTTTCTTGTAAATTATCAACACATTTACCATTTCCAAGCCCCTCCCCCACATACACACAGGACAGAACTGCAGAAAGAGAGGCAAGTGGCAATCTATCAACTAGGTGCACTGATACTGTTTGTAAAAAAAAAAAGTCTTTTATGCTATTTTTTGTGACATCCTTCTAGAAGGGGATGCATACAAAGACATTAGTAACCTCCAAACTCTGGATCCCACCCAGTTCGGGTTTGTGAAAGGCAGATCATGCCTCCTGAACCTGATTGACTTCTTTGAGGCAGTCACCAAAGCCGTGTATGAGGGTAAGGTGGTTCACACAGCCTATCTTGACCTCGCCAAGGCTTTTGACACCATCCCCCCATTCTGGAATTATAGCTAAACTCACTAAACTAGGCATAAATCTCTATGTCACAAGATGGGTTGCCAACTGGCTCACTGACAGAACCCACACAGTAAAAGTTGCAGACTCCAAATCTGACCTCAAAGCAGTGACAAGTGGAGTACCACAGGGTTCCGTCCTGGGACCTCTCCTGTTTGGTGTCTACTTCTCTGAAGTACAGGCTAACACAGAAGGCCTCTGGCTAATGAAGTTTACAGATGACTGCAAACTAGGAGCCATAGTCAATTCCCCAAATGATGTGGACATCCTACAGAAGGGCCTCGCTGAGACAGATGCCTGGTGTCAGAGCCATGGCCTCAAGCTCAATGCCAAAAATTGCAGCGTCATCCCCTTTGGTAAAAACTCTATGCCCATGAACTACCACATAGGCAGCAATCTACTTAACACCAAATGCGTGATAAGAGACCTTGGGACCCAGGTGGACAGTAGTCTCTCCTTTGATAGTCACATTGCCACAGTAGTCAGGAAGTCTTTCTACGTGGCACACCTCATCATAAAAGGGTTCTCATCCGGAAAAGAAGAGGTCATTGTTCACCTCAACTCGTCACTCATTAGACCCATTATAGAGTACAACGCCCCTTTTGGAATGTACCTCACAAGACATCTGCAGCAGCTGGAAAGGCCACAGAAGTAGCTCACAAAGAGGATTACTGGCCTCAAACAAATGCCCTACACTGACCATCTCAAACAACTCCAACTTTACTCCATAGCATATCGCCTACTCCGAGGTGATCTCTGCCTAACATATATAGCTATGTCAAACCCAGAGCTGTTGTACATGCTACACCTAAAGAAATCCCAATCCCTCCAAGCTACATGCTCTAGGGACCTAAACCTTGTCACCACAATAAACAGGACACATTGGAGGGATAGATTCCTGTCCCAGAGACTTCCTATACTCTGGAACAAGCTACCCATCTATGTCAAGCAAAGTTAGCACTCTTCAAGAAAAATCTTGATGAGTGGATGGGAAATAGGAAATACACCCTGGGGATCACTTCTGTGTCTTTGCTCGACAGTGGCACAGGAAAATAACTTTCTTGGGTGGCTTAAGCCATGGAACCTTATTGGCTAGGCTTACGTAGGCCCTTGGGCCGATAGCTTAGTACTGACCTATGAACCTATTAGTTAGGCTTCTTTTAACATCCAAAAAAATCTATGGAGGTCTGGGAATATTTCATAGTAAATTTTAGAAATGTAGAGGTCTGATTAAAATAATTATAACATTGCTCCAGGGCTTCCAAAAGGGCCAGTTCAAGCTAAAAAAAAAGGTCATCTACAAAACGGTGATAGAATCCTATATAATGTCTATAGGGTCCATCTAAAATATGCTCCACTTCCCAAACAGCCATTATAATGTTGGCGTAGCTATTGGCACACGAGGTGCCCATAGCTAGGCCATCCTTTTGTAGATGCAACTGATTGTCAAACATAAAAACATTATTTTCTAATGCCAGTTTCATTAATAAGGCTACCACTTCCACATTTCTACTGTCAAGATCTGTATGCTTAACCAAATACCGCTGCAACATTGCTATACTGGTCTGATTTGGAATGACTGTAAACAAGGATTGCACATCCAGTGTAATGGCAACTATATCCTATAATCAATTTTCTAAAAATCATATACATCTGTAATAAGCTGTTTAGAATCTTTCAGAATAATAGGATTCGGGTCGACTAATGGTCTCAGCTTCTTCTCATGATATATCAACAAGGGTTTGGTGCACCACCCCTTTCCTGAGACTACAGGTCTCATGGGGGGTTTAAAGGGTCTTTATGCACCTTCAGGATCCCTTGCAGCATAGGTAAAAGGGGCTAATCCACTATAAAATACTGGTATAGATCGTAGTCAAGAGCTCTAATTGCTAGACTCTCTTTTAAAGTTCTTTCTACCATTTTATGTATATCATCATAAACAATTTTCTTATAAAAGCATTCATTATCCAACATATACTTCATTTTAACAAAATAAAAATCTTTGTCCATTATTACAATGGGTCCTCCCTTATTGTCAGGATGTATGGAGATTGTATCATCTCCCTGTAAATCATTTAATGCCCTTCTTTCACTGTGGTTCAAATTAAAAATCCACCTGCCATAAGGTCATTGCACATTATAGAAGCAATCGTACAATGCTTCACAACACAGTTTTTTATATACATTAAGCACTAGGTGATTTAATGGAATGAACATACTGGGTTTACGTAAATTGCTACTAGAATCATTGTTACCATATATCACCTTTAACATAACAGTTCTTACAAAACATTTCAAATTTAATATATAGTCCGTTACCTCAGCAGAGCGAGTGGGTATAAATGAGAGACATTTTTCAAGTACCCTCTGCACATCTAGGCTGTGTCCTTCTAGAGATATTCCATACTATGGATTGCCATTGTTTAACCACATCTTCTTCAAGGTTTGGTTGGGGCTGTTCATTTACTGATCGAATTTCCTCTTCAGCCGTGTTCGGCTCCTTGACCTCTGCCTGTCACCTAATCCATTCACCACTATGGGTAAAGGGTACACCAGAAGTTGTTTTGTTCCTTCTCTAGCAGGAGCTTGTTTTCCCTCATTCTGACCAAGAGAGGTAACAACTTCAGCTAATGGCTGTACTGGAGGATTAGATACAGTCTTTCTCCTTGCTCCTGGGTCTTCTCCCCTCGTGCTGGGTAATTGCACAGATGAACCCTACTTTTCTAACGCTAGTATATGTTGGACATTACTCACTTGTGTTAGCACTGTTGGCAATGCGTTGAATTCATTGTGAGTACTACTAAACTCTGTCTCTTATCTGTTGGTTACACCCATAATTGTTTTGTATGGACTGTTTACTTTAGTGAACCAGGCATTTATCTGGAAGATTTTGGCTTTGTTCTTTTGTCATATATATGTATGTATATAATGTGTGCAGTATGGGTGCATACAATTTATTTATAATAACGTTAACATAGTAGAGTTAAGCATTATTAATGTATATATATGTATACATTCTAGTAAATTTTGCTTAATGTTTTACTTATTCACTGTCACATATTGACTATGTGTTGCACATGCAGTCTTTGTCAATGTTTTATGTCAGTATTTCTTCTTCTTCTTTGTATTGCTAAGTGCATTTATTACTTGTTACTGTCTTTGCCAATGTAGCCCGAGTCGTGGCTGAAAAGGGTCCTGGGACCAGTTCACTTTCCTAGTTACCAAAGATAAATGTGAAGTTGAAAAAAGGGGATGAGCATGACAGAAATAATTAAGGAACTAGAAAAGCACATTTTAATTCGGGATCATTCATTTGAGAGAGAAAAAAACTTTCCACTGAAGGCATTGGGAAGTAGTAGTAGAGAGACTTACTTTGGAGTTTTACTACTTGTCACCTGCATGTGATACAGTAAGGCATGTTTACTGCAGTGAGAGTTTTCACATCTCAGCATGAGAGTGTGGGGGAAGGTCTGTCAATTCTTTTAGACCTACATAATGAATCCCTTTATAAAAGCCTACAATTTACTTACTTTCTTTTGTTAGAAGTAATTAACAGCTATTTATAGCATAGGACAAGCTCTGACAGATAAATAAATGAGACTCAGTCAGGAAAACATAGAAGTAGCTCTTTTACAGAAGGTGTGTTAGATGACAGTGCTTCACACTCCTGCCATTCTATCTTAATGGCATGAGAAAACAAAACCACTTCCTTATTTCTACCTTGACTCGCATAAAGATTACCTGAAATGTATTCTTGGAAGAAGGAATGAAAGTAAGAAAACAATATTACATTACCAAGGCAGGCCACATAATCCACCATTTTGAAGGAAATATTAAAATTGTAAAAGAAGCAGTTGGAGTGATTTTGAGGCATTAAAATAGCTCAGAAAACAAAGATGCAATGAAAAAAACAGATGTTATGTGGTCCAATCTCGCCTACATTCTTACTCACTGGTTCGGAGCCGAACATCAGCTCCGTCTCTGCCAACTTATTTTTCTAGCACGAAGTCTCTAATTGGCTGGGCTAACCTGGTATCCCATGTTGCACTGCTCCATAGCCCCAGATCTCGTTTGCCGCTCGTGTAGCTAGGATGTGGTCTCGCTTGGCTATGGCTAAGTAGCTTTAAAACTTCTTTTTTCTCACTGAATATTGTGGTTTTTCCTCACAAAAGCTATTTTAATAGCTATTTGCTCTTGTTGTTTAGCGTGTGTTGTGGTGTGAGTGATTTTTGTAAGTATCCCTCTGTTCCGACGGGCTAGGCCCATTTAATTTAGAGAACGTAGTCCTCCCTCTGTTGTCTAGTTTTTGTCTAAATTTTCCAGTATAAAAAGCGGTTTTCCTCACTCCTGTGTGTGTGTGTGTGTGTGTGTGTGTGGGTTAGTTGTTTCAAGAATCGTTTAAGTTAGAGATTCTCGTCAGTAGTTGTTAGCGGTAGTTTCCCGCCTTAACTGTTTTTGGACTAGGGTCCTGTTGCTTGTTTGTTTTGTGCACAGTGGTCATTGATATGTCAAAGGATCAAAAGGAACATAAACCCTCTGGGTTTAAGAAATGTTCTAAATGCAGCTACAAGATGTCCATAACAGATGGACATTCCGTTTGTGTATACTGCCTAGGGGCTATACATTTACAAGAGTCCTGTAGCTTTTGTCACGCCTTCAGTCCGAGGGTGCTACAGGAAAGAAAAAATAAGCTTATACTGAAGGGTCTTCTAAAGCCTTCCTTTGAGGAGTCCTTGGACTCTTCCTCTGGTTCCCAAACTAAAGCCAAGACTTCTATGGCTAAGAAGAGATCTCCGGCTCCATCTGTTTCATCGGAGCCATCGGAGAAGACTACCAAATTGGATTCTACCTCCTCGGCTCCTTTGTCCTCGGGGCCGTAGGAGGTAGCTGTGGTTCTTGAATCAGCCTCGGCTCCAATTCTGCTAGAGCCCATTCGGAGTTGATCTCCTAGTGTTAGACATGGATCTCTAGATAGGAGATCACAGTCACCTTCTCTCTCCTCCAAGTCCTCCAGACTCTCTGATTTGGATGTGGATAGGGTGGTCCAGAGGCTCCTGCAGTTGCCTATGTTGGCAAAATTATTTTCGGCTCTGACCCAGTCGGGAGCCAGTCCCGATGAGTGTACCGATGATTCCTCCTCTGAGCACCTCCTTGTCTTCGGAGCCGGAGTGTTCTGCTCCAGGTGATGTTCTGCCGGCTCCGATACCTCTTAAGGGTTTATCGGTGCAGACGTCGGCTCCAACCATGTCGGCTCCGTCCTCTGGTTTCGGAACTTGGGTGTCCTCTGTTGGGCTCGAGGGAGATACTTCGGGACTTATGTCTGTTCTGAGCCTCCCTCTCGGCACTTCAGCTCGGGGAACTCCGGCTCTGGTCGTGGCCTCAGAGGTTGGTCGGTCCTCAGATTCGGGGGGACCGCCTTCGAGGCCATGAGGAGCGCACTGGCCAGATCTTCAGTGACATCACCCGGATCGGTCATTCCATCCCCTTCCACACCGGCGAGAGCATCTGATGTCCCCCTATCGGTTGACAGCAGAGCCCCAAGGTCTGGGGATACCCCCATGAGCTGTCCCCAACTTTCTGAGGGCCTCTCTGAGTCTGTGCCTGAGGAGCCCCCAAGAAAGAAGTTGTGCAAGAGGAAGCACATAGACTCCCAGGATGAGTCTCTCACTTCTGATACCGACCTCGAGGAGTCAGAGGGGTCCCCAAGTCATCCTCCGATGACGTCTCTTTCTCCAACATCCTGCAGATTTTGAGGCAGAGAGGCGGCTGGTCATCCAAAACCCCCTCTGAGGAGGAGTCGGTATTCCTCAAGGCCTTTGGGGCTCAACCCTCCACCTTCCGGGTGTCTCCACCCTTAAATGAGCTCCTAGATTTGATCTGTCGAAGGGTGTGGGAGACTCCTGACTTGGTGGAACCTGTACCCAGACGCCCTAATAAATTTCTTTCAGCTTCTCCTGGGAAAGAGTTCCTGTCCAAAGGGGTTTCTGTGGATGTCATGGTGGTGGCGGCCGCCACTCAGCAGGAAGTAGCCGAGTTTTCTTCCTCCGTCCATCCTCCTAACAAGGAGTCCAGGAGTATGGATCGGTACAGGAAGCATGTCCTCTCTTCAGTGACCTTCACCCTTCGGTCTCTGAATTATCTTTGTCATTTTACTCGGCTCCAGAGAGATCTCCTTAAAGAGTTAGGAGATACTCTAACGGGTAGCGTACCTGAGGCGTTAATGCAGACGGTTAACGCCCAGTTGTCTACTCTTGGCTCGATTGTCAACTCGTCCTTGAGGCTCATATCCTATGCAGCCGAAGGGGCGAGTAGGGCAGCTAGCTCAGGTGTAGCCCTCAGGAGGCAAGCCTGGATGCGCCTGTGTCATTTCGCGGAGGCCTTCAAGTCTTCCTTCACTGACGCCCCCTTTGATGTGTCCTCACTCTTTGGGACCAAAGTGAAAGACACCCTCACCAGATGCGAGCAAGAGGGAAAGACCATGTCTGCCGTAGGATTCTGTTTTTCCCTTCCATCTAGGCCTTACCCCAAGGCTCAGTGGGGAGGAAAAATGTGGTTCAAAAAGTCACAGAAGTCCTTCCCTGCCGCTCAAGGTGATTTCCCCCTCCAGAGGCAGAGGAGGGGGAGGCTATTCTGGAAGATGCCGCCCTAGGGGCAGAGGAGGCCCTCGTAATTCGGGAGACCGTGATTCCTTTCGCGGGCCTTCCTATCATCGTCCCTGATGTATTGCCCGACTGTGCTATTCCGGAGCCAGTCGGGGGCTGCATTTCATTGTACCCGGTAGTCTGGGCAAGTATCACTCAGGATCGATGGGTGCTTCGAATAGTTACGGGAGGTTATTCCATCCCCTTGTTATCAGATCCCCCTCCAGTCAAGAGAATCCCAGATGTTCCACCCAGTCAAAGGGATCATGCAACACTAGAAATTTCAAAGTTGCTGGAAAAAAGAGTCATCCAACTTGTCCCTTCAGACCAGATCGGATTAGGGACTTACTCAAGACTCTTTTTAGTGCCGAAAAAACAGGGGACCTGAGACCCATCTTGGATCTCAGCCGTCTGAATCACTACGTTCTAAAGTCCAAGTTCTGAATGGTCACCCTTCAGTCTATTTTTCTGTTACTGGGAAAAGAAGTATGGATGTGCTCCATCGACCTCAAGGATGTTTACTACCATATCAAAATGGACAGGGCATCCAAGAGTCACTTACGCTTCTGGCTGGGAGCCAGTCACTTCCAGTTTCATGCCCTGCCCTTTGGTCTCACCACAGCCCCCAGGGTGTTCACCAAGTGTTTGGCAGTGGTGACAGCTCACCTGAGACGTCAAGGATTCCAAGTGTTTCCATACCTGGACGACTGGCTCCTCACTGCCCCCACCAGGCATCTTCTCATTCAGGCCAGGGAAACGACCATTGCCCTTTATCATCAACTAGGAATTACCTTGAACTGGGGAAAGTCTGCCTTGCTGCCCTCACAGCATGTCACATTTATAGGCGCAGAGCTAGACACCGTTCATATGCGGGCGTTCCTGCCCCAAGAAAGGATAGGAGTGTTGCAGGGTCAGGTTCGCACGTTGTTACCCCTCAAGAAGGTTCAGGCCAGATGGGTTCTACAGCTCCTGGGATCCATGGCAGCCACCATTATGTTAGTGCCTCTAGCCAGATTACACATGAGGCTTCTGCAGTGGCTCCTCTCTGGCCAATGGTCCTTTCAGAAACTTCCCCTGTCCCATTTAATCCTACTCACCAATCAGTGCAAACAGGACCTCTGTTGGTGGCTACGCTCCGCCAACCTGAACAAAGGGAATCCGTTTATTCCTATGCCACCTGTTGCCACGGTGACCACGGACGCCTCCCAGTTGGGGTGGGGGGGGGCATTATCTTGGCAGGACGGTCCAAGGCACATGGCAAGATCACGAGGTACATCTGCACATCAAGTGTTCTAGAGATGAGAGCGGTGTTACTGGCATTGCAAGCACTGCAGAGCTCTCTCCCCCTTGGAACGATTGCGATTCACTCGGACAACATGTCCGTGGTGTGGTACCTGAACAAGCAAGGGGGAACCAGATCTCACCCCATATGCAGAGAGGCCATGCGAGTGTGGCAGTGAGCAGTGTCTTCCCGACGGTTCCTAGTAGCAATGCACATTCCGGGGAAGGCCAATGTGATAGCAGACAGGCTAAGCAGATCTATTCTGATGCCTTACGAGTGGTCCCTGAACCACCGAGTTGCAGAACAGATTTTCAACAGGTGGGGTCAGCCTTGCTGCGATCTTTTTGCCAATCCCCACAATGCCAAGTGCAGCAACTACTTCACTGTGATCCCTCCACAGGGGGAGTCACCCAGGGACACTCTAGTCCACGATTAGCCTGCTAGAATACTCTATGCTTTCCCTCTGTTTCCTCTACTATCAAGAGTGATTCAGAAAGCCATTTCCTCGGGAAGCAAGATGATTCTAATTGCCCCACACTGGCCTCGCCAAGTCTGGTTCTCCTTTCTTCATCAGAATGCAGTGGACAGTCCTTGGATTATGGACCCAGCACCAGACCTACTGACACACATGTCGGGACAGTCCCATCCCTCCCTGCGGCCCCTCAGGTTGACAGCCTGGCTACTCCACTTCCATCTTTAGTCAGACTTCATCGTTTTTCACCTGAGGTAGTACACATTTTATCTTCTTCTCATAAATCTTCTACCAGGAAGATTTATTCCAACAAGTGGAAAAGATTTTCAATTTGGGCTCAGGCCTAGGGACTGAATCCTTTCACAGCCCCCATCCCTGCTGTCTTGGATTTTTTATCCATACTTTTTCAGCAGGGTTCTGCTCCTGTGACCATTAAGGTCCAGCTGGCCGCTATTTCTAATTTTCATACCTCTTACGAACCTTCTCTCATGCCTCATAAACTATGTAAGGCCTTTTTGAGGGGCACCTTGTTACTACAGCCTCCTGTGTCAGAACCCATCATGCCATGGGATTTAAACTTTGTCTTACAAGCCCTGACTTCACCACCTTTCCGGCCAGCTGCCACCTGTAAATTAAAATTTCTGTCTTGGAAGACTGCATTCTTAATAGCCATCACATCAGCCAGAAGGGTGTCGGAGATTTAAGCGTTGTCCATCAAACCCCCGTATTTAATCTTTTATAAGGACAGGGTTTCCTTGACACCTAATCCGTCCTTTCTTCCGAAATTAACCTCTACCATTAATCTCAATCAGTCTATTGAACTGCCAGTTTTCTTCCCTCAATTTTTCAACAAGGCAGAGTTTAGATTTCATCAGTTGGATGTACACAGGCAGCTTTGATTTTACTTACACAGGACAAAACAACTTTGAAAGTCTGACCGACTGTTTGTGTCCTTTTCAGAAAATAGAACAGGTTCCCCTATTTCTAAGATTACAATTTCCAGATGGATTTCTGATTGCATCTCCTATGTCTATTCGTCAGCAGGCAGAAATTTACCGTTCCCAGTCAAGGCTCACTCCACCAGGGCTGTTTCCGCTTCAGCAGCTTATCATTCCAGGCTGTCTTTGGATGAAATTTGTGCTGCGGCCACATGGGCTTCTCCCCACACCTTTATTACTCATTACAAATTAGATGTGGCTTCTAGGGGCCGGGCTTCCTTTGGTTCCAGTGTTCTCAGGAGCATCTTCCATTGAGCCTCCCAGGATAGAGGTGCTGAGGACGCTGTCCCGTGAGTAAGAATATAGGCGAGATTGGACCACATAACATCTAGAAGTTATGTACTCACCATAACGTTCGATGTATGTGGTCCATCTCGCCTCACATTCTTACGTTCCCTCCCACCTGTCCCCCCTCCTGGAGGATTTGGAGGTGACATTGGTCTTCAGTACCCTTCGGTATTGGTTGTTTTTTCTTTGCTACCCTGGATAGTGTTCTGCCTTACTGAACTGTGGTTGTGCATGAGGTGTGACTGTGGATTGCTGCAAACTAGATCTGGGGCTATGGAGCAGTGCAACATGGGATACCAGGTTAGCCCAGCCAATTAGAGACTTTGTGCTAGAAAAATAAGTTGGCCGAGTCGGAGCTGAACCCGTGAGTAAGAATGTGAGGCGAGATGGACCACATACATCGAACGTTATGGTGAGTACATAACTTATAGTTTTTTGAGTTCTGAGGTGGAGTTTTCCTTTAAGCAGGTTTCTGATGTCATTAAAAAAGTGTGAGGAGAGCAGTGGGATTAAATGTGCAGATCGAGGGGGTGGGGGTAGCCAGGAATCGAGGGTGGAAGGAGAGTGAAGTGGGCCATACCCCCCACATTGGTGGGAGTTGATCAGTTTGGGCTTTCTCAAATGCAGTGATTCTGCACACCCAGCCCAACAAATGTAAACAAACAGCCTGAGGCAGTGTTTTGCTGTGGCTGTTAAAAGACAGATGCTAAAAGTGAAGGTACACCACTGTAAACTAGCGATAAAGCAAACCCTGTAGACTGGGGAGCAGTACAACTGTACTGATGTACCACTAGGTGCTTAAGGAAGCTTAAACATGAAATCAGCCCACACAGGGGGTGTTACATCAGAAAAACATAGGTAAGCAATTTCTGCCCTTAGTATATGCAGTCTTGTTTGTGGCAATGTTCTCATTACTCATGTTCTATGAAATAGGAGTCAAAAATAGCTGCTACAATTACCTAAAGTATTTAGAGCAGTAAAGAGGCAGGGGGGTAAATTGCAAGTGCCTCTGAATGCTAGTATATAGCTTTTCCCTTCACTAATGAGGGCATGTCACACTTTAAAACGGCTTCTCCCTGTACTTTAAATTCCTCCTAATTTGTAATATTAAAGCAGCTATTCCTTGTACTTTAATTCCTCCTAATTTGTAGTATTATGGATGGCACCTATTACAAGAAAAACAAAAGTTTTAAATTTTATTATGCTACCCTAACAATGAATCCCTGCTCTCAAACACTTTTTTCAACCCTGTCTAGTGAAGAAAAAAAGATCAGGAAATTAAAGAAAGTGAGCAAAAAGGAGCATGCTGCTAGCAGGTAAATAGGCCAACTACATGAAAAAAAAAACATGTATTTGCTTGCACAATTAGTAAGTTTATAAGATGAGAGGCTGCATATGAGTAATATTGTGGTAAAAAGATGGGGGTATGTATAAGAAAAGAGGAGATAAAGTTCTAGTAAAGAGATAAAACTAAATGGGAAAATCACTGAAACATGTCTCTAGCAAAATTCATTCCAACTTGCACAAAGCACAAAACTCATTTCAGTAACATAGAAGGAGAACTGATAACATCAAGAGCTGTTTAACACAATATGCATTCAGTTAACATTGAACACTACGCTAAAGAGTACATTCAAGGTGTGAAGCATACACAACGTCAAAACCTGACTTCCCTTTTAATTTTTAGAACAGTGTTGTAATAGTCAACTAAAGAACAAAACTCAATGTTAAGGGAATCGGCACATTTAAACATGTTAAGGGAATCAGCACATTAAAACAGACAGCAAAGATGCAGTTTATTATGGAGAATAAGACATATTTTGCACAGAGTAATCTGAATAATTCATTGGTTTTGCATTTTACTGCAGAAATTGTAAATACAGTAGTGCAGATGTTTAAAGCAGTTTAAACATATAATTAAATAATATGTTAACCCTAATAGTAGCGACTGTATTTCAATAAGTGAAACTAAAGATTTCTGCCTTTAGTGACAGATGGGGTTGCCACCTATCTGTTTTTTTTTTTCCCTCAGGCCATCCAGAAATCAAACCCATTTTCTGATAGTCCAAAAGCACTCTACAAGGTCTGGTTTGTTTGTTTGTCTTTTCGGTTTTTCCTGGTTAGGGGTCGCCACAGCGAAACTCCAGTCCACTAATGATTGTCAGTAGATTTTTATGGTGCTGAGTTGTCAGCCCGACACCCAACCTTCAGCGAAGGCACACCCATTCACGCATGTCTTTCGAATGCCACTCGACCGCGGGGAGGACATGCAGACTCCACATAGAAGGCACTCCAGTCGAGAATCGAACAGGAGAAAATCTTGATGTGAGGCAACAAAGCTACCACTGCACCACCATGATATTCTGCTCTAAAAAAGAAACAGACCATTGGAGTTTATCAAATCTCCAATTCCATGGTATTTTTATTTAAAATAAAGCATTGCTAATGCAATGCAATTGTAAAGGAAACCAGGAAGAGGGCATTTCTCTTCTCCTGACTTGACTGTGACATCATAAAATGGGCATAAAATGGGTGGAGAGAAGGGAGGAGATAGGCAGGGTCATGGGAGGTGTGAGAGGTGTGGCTTTGGTCCAGTTTTGGCCACAATGAAAGGTGCCAACCTTAGTGACAGATATCAGGACAGTTTTATTGGTTTTGTTAAATGTTCATACAAAAACTTGTGCTTAACTCACTTGTGTATTATGGGAAGCAGATATTAAACATCTGACATTTCTCTTTTTGAAAGATTTGAATTCTTGTGACCCAAACTGTGGACTGTTATCTCTAGATTTTTGTTTCAAGCTGGTCATTGTCTATAACACTGCATTAGTCTTCTTGGAAGTGGTAGAGTCCAGACAAACATCTTCTGACCAACGAGTTTGCATCAACTAGACTTGAAATACCAAGTCAATGAATGGTATTATGGTCAAAATGGGTAAGCTGCTGTAATAGTGATAGTCATTGTCATGGTATAAGGGTATTTCCAATTATACATTTTGGACCATTAGGTAATTAATATATGTTCTTGCTTGGGAAAGCTTCACATTGCTTATTCTTACTTGCTGCCATATGAAGCAGTGACATTATTTTTACAGTTCTTAATGCCTCTGGTGTAATAAACTTTTACATAAACTGAAAAAGAATTACCTCACTAGAATCTTGGAGGCTTTTGCAGTTGCCCGCCTCCACTGTAGATTTGATCTGGGACACTCCCCCCAGTCCCCATCTCTTTACCTCATTCTACCTAATCAACTTTGTTTTTAGTAATTTTTAATTTAATTGCATTTTTTAAACTGTTTGGTCTAACATTGCTACATACTCAAGTGTGCTAGCTTGCACTGCATTTGAATTGTTTTTACTGCTGTTTTAGCTACTTTTCTGTGTGTGTGTGTATATATATATATATATATATATATATATATATATATATATATATATATATATATATATATATGTATATATATATATATATATATATATATATGTATATATGTGTGTATATATATATATATATATATATATATATATATGTATGTATATACCTTTCCTGTAACTAGTGTAGTCCAGATTCAGATTTGCTGTATCCAGGACTGTATGTAAGCTTCTGAGCCCCCCCCCCCAAGCTTTCTTTGTTGGAGGGAAGCCTTCTAGCTTATCAGTGGGAGTGGTAAGCACTAGGTAACCTATCTACCACATAAGGAATGGTTCTGGCCCATAAATTGTAGTTATTGGCCGTTTGGGCAGTTTTTCCATCTCTCTCAAATTTCTGATTTAAAAGCCTGCATTTGCACTTGTTTCCCCCCCTTTCCTGTAACTATTTTAGTCCAGATACAGATTCTTAGTTTTAGCACTTGAATTTGCTTATTCGTGATCAGCACTTGTTCAGAACTTGTAAGCACTAAATAACATACTAATTACTACAGCACTCAACCTTCCTCATTACCTAGAGGAAAACAGTTTTGGTACTTACTTTCCTAACTTGCTTAGAGAAAAACAGCTCTTGTACTCACTTTCCTCACTTATCTAGAGGAAAATAGTTTTTTATTCAGGCATGTCCGAGGGTCATCTCCCAGTGTTCTCTCCTGTCTATCTGATCAATCTAGGCATCTTGGGGCAATGTAGCAATTTCCTCATTTACACAGACAATCTTCTCCTCCTACCACCCAACACTACAACCTGTGAGAGATGCACTTATCTAGCCAAACTGGAGGTAAAGCTCTCTCCAATCAAGACTGAACTTGACAGTCAAGAGGAGAAGGTAAACACTTGCACCACACCACACTCATCACATAGTCTCACTAAATCTACACCACCAAAATCCACACATAGAAACACAAAAACATTCGCGGAGGCTCTCAATAATAATCTGCTCAAGCAACAGTTACCTCCAAAGCAGAAATGCAAGCAATCTCCACCCTCCAACACAATCCAAATGACACATAGCCCGCAGACTCAGTGTGCCACTCAACCACAGCCAATAAGGCAAAAAAATGTACCCAACACACTAGTCATAGGTGACTCTATAGTCAGACACACTTATGTCCTACTCACCAGGCTAAACAAGGAGAAGGTTACTGTCAGCTGCCTGTCGGGTGCCAGGATCTGCCACATAACCCACGCACTCAGGTCACTCCACAACAAATGCAAATATGACTCTGTCATTGTCCATGTTGGTGTGAACGACCTGAGACGTACCTCCCTGGACTACATGAAAAGAAACATGGAAGAGCTCTCCGATCTTGTAGCCCAGGCAGGTATGACCCTAGCCCTGAGTAGCATTCTGCCATCACCCAGAATGATGCCGTAGTACAAGGACAAAATGATTGACTTCAACAATTGGCTAAGCTCCTGGTGCCATTCTAAAGGGATCCAGTATCTGTCTGCCTGGGATGACATGGTCAACAGACCACGATGCTTTGTCAGAGATGGCCTGCACCTGTCACCCCTGGGATTCCGGATAATGGCTAAGGTTCTTGCCGCCCCTATAGTGCCTTTTTTAGGCAAGGTTTAAATGACAAATTCACTACTGTGACAGGAACAGGCAAGCAAAAACTGAGGGTGATGCTATTCAATGTTAGAAGTCTAAATCTCAAAATGCACTCATTCAAGGCACTCCTTAAAGTGAAGAACATCGATATCTTTGCAGTGACTGAGACCTGGTTCAAGGCTCCAGAGAGCACCCCTGCACTACTAGGCTATAACTCATAACACACTTTTCGGCCATGTAACCTGGACCGGAACACCAAAGGTGGAGGTGTGTCCATATTCATTAAGGATATCCACACCTCCAGGCTAGTTGCTCAGCATAATGCAGCCGAGGTTATCCAAGTGCAACTAACTCTGGGCAAAACTGCAATCCAAATTGTAGCTTGCTACATATCACCCACCATGCCTCAGGATTCCCACTCCTCTTTTCTTGATGTACTGGAAAATAGTAGGGTTCAACCAAACACCCTAATAATGGGTGATTTCAACTACCCCACCATTAATTGGGAAAACTACTCCTGTACCAACTCCTTTGCTCAACGCTTTCTGGAATTCATAAACTCCAATGCCCTGGATCAACTTATCCACACCCCCCCCCAGGGGCAACAATATCCCAGATCTAGTCATTACGAACATGAGTGACTGGTGTTCTACACCTGAAGTCAACGCCTCATTGGTCCGATCTGACCATAAGCTAATTACCCTAGATATCCACATCCTGCCCCCACCCCCCATTACAGAAACCATGGTAAAAAATTTCTCCAAAGCCAACTTCATGCTTCTTAAGACAGAAGTGGTGAACTTCATGACACCCATGCAGATGGACAGTACAGTTACGACTACTGAATCCTATACAATTGCACTTTATAAGCACTTACATGAGTGCGTGGATCATGCTATCCCAAACAGAACCAAGACGCTAACCTCCAAAAAAAGGAAGCCAATCTGGTGGTCCCCTGCCATAAACAAACTGTACAACAGAAGGAAGAAACTGTTGCAAAAGAGAGTAAAATCCCATGAGTGGAGGAGCTCCCTTGTCCGCCTCAGTAAGAAGTTGCGATCCCTGATAAAATCCTCCAAAGCTAGTTATGAAAACAAAATCGCCACTGATTCTAAAGACAACCAGAAAGCATTCTATAGCTATGTGAAGAATCTCAATGGCAACACTCAGATCTGCTCTGAGTTACAGCACAATGGCACTAAATATACAGACCCAGCTGATTCAGTTCAGTGAATCAGGTTCAGTGCTAACTTTACCCCCCTCTCACCTCCTAAAGAGCCCATCTCTATACCGGAAGAATGCAAAGTTCCTGTAATCATGGCTGCACAGGTAAAAACCACACTCTCCAAAGTCAAGGAGACAGCATCCATGGGACCAGACAACATCCCAGGCTGCGTTCTACACGAACTACAGAACGAACTGGCACCCCACCTAAGTACCATGTTCAGTCATAGCCTCACCTCAGGCTTTGTTCCTGCTGAATGGCACACAGCAACGGTTATCTTCACTCCACAAGGGGAACTACCGCCCCATTAGCCTGATGAGTCTGGTCTGCAAGGCCATGGAATGTATCATCATGGAACTTATAAACAAAGACATTGGTACTCTCCAAACTCTGGACCCCACCCAGTTCGGGTTTGTAAAAGGCAGATCATGTCTTCTAAACCTGATAGACTTCTTTGAAGCAGTCACCAAAGCAGTAGACAAGTGTAAGGTGGTTCAAACAGCCTATTTAGATCTTGCCAAGGCTTTCAACACCACCCCCCACTCTGGAATTATAGATAAACTCACTAAACTAGGTATAAATCCCTGTGTCACAAGATGGGTTGCCAACTGGTTCACTGACAGAACACACACAGTGAAAGTAGCAGACTCCAAATCCGACTTCAGACCAGTGACAAGTGGAGTACCACAGGGTTCAGTCCTGGGTCCTCTCCTGTTTGGTATCTACTTCTCTGAAGTACAGGCTAACACAGAAGGTCTTTTGCTAACAAAGTTCGCAGATGACTGCAAACTAGGAGCCATAATCGAAACTCGTAATGATGTTGACATCCTACAAAAGAGTCTCACTGAGACAGATGCCTGGTGTCAAAGCCATGGCCTCAAGCTCAGTGCCAAAAAGTGCATTGTCATCCCCTTTGGTAAAAACTCTGTACCCATGAAGTACAACATAGGCGGTAGTATACTTAACACCGAAAGTGTGATAAGAGACCTTGAGACACAGGTGGACAGTAGTCTCTCCTTTGATAATCACATTGCCACAGTAGTCAGGAAATCCTTCTACGTGGCACACCTCATGACAAAAGGTTTCTCATCCAGAAAAAAAGAGGTCATTGTTCCCCTCTACTCATCACTCATTAGACACATTATAGAGTCCAACTCCCCTTTTGGTTTGTACCTCACAAGACATTTACAACAACTGCAAAGGCCGCAGAAATAACTCACAAAGAGGATTACCAGCCTCAAACAGATGCCCTACGCAGACTGTCTCAAAAAACTCCAGCTTTACTCCGTCGCATATCACCTACTCAGAGGTGATCTCTGCTTAACATACAAAGCTATGTCAAACCCAGAGCTGTTGGACATGCTCCACTTAAAGAAATCCCAATCCCTCTGAACTACACGCTCTAGGGACCTAAACCTTGTCACCACAATAAACAAACATGCTGGAGGGATAGATTCCTGTCCCAGAGACTTCCCATACTCTGGAATAAACTACCTATCTATATCAAACAAAGCTCCTCATTAGCACTCTTCAAGAAAAATCTAATGATGGGAAATAGGAAATTCACCCCGGGGATCATCTCTGTGGCTCTGCTCGACAGTGGCACAGTTAAATAATTTTCTTGGGTGGCAAAAGCCAGGGTACCTTTTTGGCTGGGCTTGTATAGGCCCCAGGGCTGATGGCCTAGTACCTACCTATAAACCTATGAACCTATGAAGAACCCATAGAAGGGAGTCATTTGTACATTCGCATTATTTATTTGCAGAAGAGAGTCATTTCAAGGTTTAGTCAGTTTTCTTCTTTAAGACTCTTTTTTACAACAGTGTCATACACCTTGGACAGCACTGGATCATTTCTGATTTCTCTCCAAATAAGGATATGTACAACTGGTAGTTTTGAGGCTATTGCAATGTAATACACATCCATAAAAAGCATCAGCGGTTCTTAGATTTCTGCACTGACTTCTGCTCCGGTAAATGTGATAGGTACAATACAGCACTGTATTTCTGATGGGCTATCTGTTTGATATCGTATCAATGCCCACAGATGCAGCCATGTTGTGTAATGAAAGAAATAACCTTTATGGGGCCCATACTGGACACAGAAGGCGAACTTTGAAATAACAAAAACATGTATATACCAGTAATTCTAAAAGAGATGCCTTACACTATTTTTTGAATGTAAAGATCTTTAAAACAGCAGAGTAAATTAACACACTCCTTTCTGCTCAGACATGAGAGTCAGGAAATATCACATCTGAAGTCGTTAACTTCATTTATCTGCAACCTGTGGGTATTCGGATCCATATCGGATTCAAGTCGTCAACATTTTTCAAGCATATGCTCCAAGCTCCTCCCCTTACCCATAATCCATAACATCTCCTACCTTCCCTCAGATCTCATTTGCCGCTTCATGCATACGCATCATGGTCTGTATAGCTCCAAGTTGGGTGTAGTAAGTGGTACTTTTTGGTATACATTTAGTGTGTGAGTGTAGTCTTTGTTTTTGGTCATCCCTTTCCTCTCCTTTGTTGTTCGCCGGTTTTCTGTTAAAAAAAAAAATAGTTTAAAAAGTTAGGAATTTGTGAGTTAGTGTAGGCCTAACCGTCCTTTGTGTGTGCGTGTTTGTTGGTTTAGTTTTCGCTGAGTGGTGTGTGGTGATGGCTGAGCAGCTAAAACCAATATTTAAAAAATGCACAGAGTGTGGCCACAAGCTTTCACCGGCTGATGGCCACACTCTGTGTGTTATTTGCCTGGGTGTTCCCCACCTTTCTTTGCCGTGTAGTGTGTGTGCAGGGTTCATCCCTAGGGCATTGAAAGAAAGGAAGGCAAAACTGGTAGCTAAGGACCTGCTACCAGTCTCTGCATTGGTTTTGACGACCTCGACATTGGCTCCAGTAGCCGACCAAACCCCACCCTCCCAGGCTGGGACTCAACCTCCTTCTAAGTCTTCTGAGATGGGGACAAAACCAAAGGATAGCGATAAGGACAAGAGAGATAAAGAGAAAAGAGCTGAAAGGCACCACAAACGGTCTCCTTGGCTCCACTCCCCGAGGTTCTCCCTGGAGCCAACGGAGCCCTCGGACCAGAGGCCTTCTTCGAGGTCGTCTCACAGACCAGCCAGATTCGAGTCGGTCCCCTTCTCGCGGTCCACTCAGAGTCTGTCGAAGCTTGACATGGACAGGATGATGCGGAGGTTCATTCAGACCCAAATCCAAATGGGAGTCTTGCCAGGCCCCTCTCCGGCTGGAGAGGGGACCTCTATGCCCTTCTTCCATCCAATCTCTCCTTCCCCAATCTGACCTGCAGTTTCGGGGTTTATGGATCCGAGGATCCTCTGACCTGGGGATTCGGCGCTGATGGTCCTTCCAACCTCGACGCTGGTGATTACCTTGAGTTCCTCAGATCAGACTTGTTTGGATCCGAGCAACTCTCGGGGCTGAGAATGGGGAACCAGATCTAAGGGAATGGAGGTGCCTTCGGCTCCGACTTTGTCTGATCTGAGCTGTTCCTTCGGAACCCTGGCTACTTTGGCCTCGGCCCCGATCCTCACGATGGAGCCGGGGAGAGCTTCTTCCTTGTTGGTTGCTAAGGAGTTGCTCTCTCCTTCGGCCTTCAACGTGGTGGAGAGGGTTCTCTCCCAAGGAATGAGACCCCAGCCCATTGCCTTGGACTCTGCCCAGGCTGCCATGGATTTGGTCATGACTCCCATCAGCTTGTCCCAGGAACAGCCTGTGCTAGGGGACCCCCAGGTGGATCCCCTTAAGCACTCATGTAAGAGGAGGCACATGGACTCCCCCGAGTCACTCACAGAAGATACTGACTTGGATGTAGGTGAGGGTTCCCCCAGGTCACCTCCCGAGGATGTCTCCTTTGGAGACATCATGGAAATCCTCTGCCAGATGAGAGGTTAGTCAGCCCCAAAACCCTCTACGGATGAGTCAGTATTCCTGGAGGCCTTTGGCACGTGCCTATCTACATCCTGGGTGTCCCCTCCTGCAGATCCATTAGTGGATCTCATTACCACTTGGGCATGGAAGGAGCATGACACTATAGAGCCAATACCCAAATTCCCGGACAGGATCCTTTCTCCTCCCACAGACAGACAGGCCTGGTACAAGGGATCCCCAGTGGATGCTATGGTGGTTGCAGCTGCCACCGAGAGAGAACTGGCTCAGGAAAGTTCTTCGGTCCACCCTCCAGACAAGGAGTCTAGGGCGGTGGATCGGTTTGGGAAGTGAGTCTTTTCTTCAGTGATCTTTTCTATACAAGCGCTGAATTATTTGGCACACGTCATTCGACTCCAGTGAGACCTAGTCATGGAATTCGCTGTGTCGCCCCCCAGAGTCTCTGTTGCCAGAGTACAAGCGACTGTTCTCGGCAAAAATGTTGACTCTGAAATCTGTTTTGAACACGTCCATGCATCTTCTTTCCCATGCCATGGAAGGTGCGGCTAGGGCAGCTGAGACCGGTGTAATTATGAGGCGGCACGCTTGGCTCAGACTCTGTCAATTCACAGACCCCTTCAAGGTGTCATTCACAAATTCTCCCTTTGATTGTTCCTCTCTGTTTGGGAAGACAGTTTGTGACACCCTGGTCCAGAGTGAGAAGGATGAGAAGACTCTGTCTATCATCGGAGTCCACTTCTCTAGCCTTCAAAGATCCTTTTCTAGGAATCAGAGAGGGGAAAAAAGATGTGGTTCTGAAAATCTCAGTTTTCTCAGGACACTCAGGACAATTCGTCCCTTAGAGGCATAGGGGGACAAGACAGATGCCAGAGGAGGCCCGAGGAACTTTGGGTCTAGGGAGACCTTCTCAGACAGACCCGCTGAGCAACCCTGAGGGTTTTCCCAACTGTCCTACTCTGGAGACAGTCAGGGGAAGATTGTCATTGCACCTAATGGCTTGGGAGTCCATTACGACAGACCGTTGGGTGCTCCAAATTATATCCAGAGGATACAACATCCCGTTCGTTGCCCCACCCATCCCACCAAAGTGCCTCCCGGATGTTCCACCCACTCAAAGGGAGGTGGCGGCGCACAAAATTTCAAAGCTGCTTCACAATCAGGCCAATGAACCAGTCTCCCCAGATCAGTCCGGATTAGGCATTTACTCCAGGTTCTTTTTAGTGCCAAAAAAGATGGGGACCTCAGGTCCACGACAATAAACTGCACAGCAACGTACATGGTCAGAAACCTTAATCACAGAAAAAAGTAGTAAGGTTAGCGCTTTCACGACTCACAGGTCGCTTCATCAGATCATTTAATGTTTGTCTTTTTGGCTTTTCCCAGTTAGGGGTCGCCACAGCGGAACTCCAGTTCGCTAATGATTGGCAGTAGATTTTTATGGTGCCGAGTTGCCAGCCCGATGCCCAATCTTCAGCGAAGGCACGCCCATTCACGCATGTCTTTCAGAGGCCACTTGACCGTGAGGAGGACATGCAAACTCCATACAGAAGGTACTCCAGTCGAGAATCGAACAGGAAAACCTGTTGCTGTGAGGCAAAAACATCTTGTATAACAACATCATGATGTCAGCTGATGCAATTATCTATTTAAAGAAATACATTCCCCAAACTATTATGAAATGATAAAATGCTATAACCCATAAAAAAAATGTATATATGTAAAACATCTTAAAAAATCCATAAGATGTAATAAAACACTAAAAATGTGTCAATATTATCATAAAAATTATTATAAAAATTGTTATTTATGTTTTAAGGGACATGCTTTCAAGAAGGGTTTTAATGAAAACAATACTATTCAGGCCTGGAGGTTTCTCTGCATTAAGCAAGAGAATCCATATCTGTTCATCAGCCTCTGTCCGATTCTCCAGGTCACCTCCTCTAATATTATCATCAGTAATCTGTAATATTAAAAATTTAAATATATGTGTAGAATCTGTCTGTGCTACATGGGTAGCTAGAGCATTCGTTTCTTTTTTATTTTTAATGTCTCTAATGTGTTCTAGGATTCTATCCTTAAAACACTTGTTTGTTTTTCCCACATAATACACATGACATTTCTCACAAAATGAAAAGTAAACAATATTTGCAGTTCTACAGTCTGCATAATGATGTAAAGAAATATTAAAATTACAAAAGTGATGTCTATAAGTAGAATTACTGTATATATGGCTGCATGCTGAGCATTTCCTACATGGAAAAGTACCTGTCCTCATAGAAATTCTTTTGACAGTAGAATTAGATTTATTCCAGAAATGTTGCTTCAAGGACTTGTTATTTCTAAATGAAAAAGAGGGGATAGAACCAATTTTATCTATGAAGCCTGGAATATTACGTAGAATATTCTAATTTTTCTTGATAATTTCACAATAATTATCAATATCACTTGAATATTGAAGAACAACTCTAAATGTGTTCATGGTGTTAGATGAAGGTGTGACAGAATGTACTCCACCTGTTGTGGTGTCAAAAAAAGGTTTACACCTACTTGATCTCAATGACCATGCTTCATTGATTGCCTTATCTACATCTAATTCTGAATACCCCCATTCTATAAATTCTAGTTTAGCTTCTGCAAAGGCTCTTTTAGCATCCATATAATTGTTATGCAAACAAAGTACTCACAAGATTTGTCCCTTGAGCATATTTCTGGGAATATGTCTGGGATGCATACGTCTTTTGTGTGGGAGGGTGTTTTTTCTTATAGGTTTCTTAAAAATACTACTGGAAACTGCATTCAATTCAGACTTTTCAAGAAGTACATCTAGAAATTCAGTTTCATTAGAAGAATAACTGTGTAAACTTCAAAAAACAGTAGTACTGTGCATATAAGCAACAAAATTAACTAATTCTTGTATATCTTCTTTCCATAACAGAAAAATGTTATTCACAAAATGAACATACCAGAGAATTTTATCATAATATTCATTGGTTGTTGTTAATATAGATGTGTGTTCCCATTGTGCCAAAACTAGTTTGGCGTAAAATCTCAGTTTTCCCAGGACACTCAGGACAACTCGTCCCCTAGAGACATAGGGGGACAAGACAGATGCCACCCCAGAGGCAGAGGGGGGCCTGAGGAACTTTGGGTCTAGGGAGACCTTCTCAGACAAACCCGTGCAGCAACCTTGAGGGGTTGTCTGACTGTCCTACTCTGTCATTGCACCTAACGGCTTGGGAGTCCATTACAACGGACCATTGGGTGCTCCAAATTATATCCAGAGGATACTCCATCTCATTCGTTGCCCTACCCATCCCACCAAAGTGCCTCCCAGATGTTCCACCCACTCAAAGGGAGGCGGCAGTGCACGAAATTTCAAAGCTGCTTCACAACCGGTCCCCCAGATCAGTCCGGATTAGGCATTTACTCCAGGTTCTTTTTAGTGTCAAAAAAGATGGGGACCTCAGGCCCATACTGGACCTGTCAGCCCTGAACCTGACTGTAGCCAAGCAGAAATTCCGCATGGTCACCTTGCAGTCCACTCTACCTTACCTCCGGGAATGCAACTGGATGTGCTCGATAGACCTCCAGGACGCTTACTACCATATCAAAATTTGCAGAAGCTCCAGGAGATTCCTTCACTTCTGTCTGGGAGCCAATTATTTCCAGTTCAGAGCACTACTCTTCGGTCTCACCACAGCCCCCAGAGTGTTTACCAAGGTTATAACAGTCGTGTAGCGGCTCACCTGAGGCTTCAGGGAATTCCGGTGTTTCCTTACCCAGACGATTGGCTCCTCGCTGCTGCCACCAAGTGTCTACTTTGCATGGCCAGAGACTCCTTCTTGCATCTTGCAGTCAATCTAGGGATTACCATCAACATCTCCAAGTCCTGCTTGAACCCGACACAGACCTTGGAATTCATAGGGGCACACTGGACACTCTACTTTTGCAAGTTTTTCTCACTCGAGACAGGGTCCAGAACCTACGGGCTCATGTGTCAGTGATCCTTGGCCCCAGGATGCCAACGGTGAGCGATGTTCTCTGAGCCCTAGGCTCTATGGCCACAGCAATTTCGATCCTTCCCTGTGCGCGCCTTCACATGAGGGTGCTTCAGTGAACCCTGGCAGTTCAGTGGTCTTGGTTAGACCTCCCCATGGACTATCCAATACGAATCAGCAGAGCCTGCAAGATTTCTCTTCTCTGGTGGCTCCAATCGCCGGAAATCTCGGCAGGTCATCCCTTCATAACACCCCCAGCCCAAGCCACAGTGACCACAGACACCTCCCAGGTCGGGTGGGGGGGCACTTTTTGGGGAGGACGGTCCAAGGCACGTGGTCCCAGACCGAGACCAGATTGCATATCAGTGTTCTGAAGATGAGGGCAGTGCTTTTAGCGTTGCAAGCCTTCCATGCTGTTCTTCCCCAGGGATGATTGCAGTTCAGTCAGACAAACATATCTGTTGTCTGGTACATCAACAAACAAGGAGGAACCAGATCTTACCCTCTCTGCCGTGAGGCCATGAGAGTGTGGGAGTGGGCGATCTCCACCATTCGGTTTCTGATTGCAATGCACATCTCGGGATGCTCCAGTATTTTAGCGGACAGACTGAGTCAGGCTATTCTAATGCGATATGAGTGGTCTCTGAAACAGTCAGGAGCGGAGGAGATCTTCCTTTCATGGGGTCATCCTTGCTGCGATCTCTTTGCATCTCCTTCCAACACGAAGTGCAGCGAGTTCTTCGCTCTGATCCCCTTACCAGGGGGACTCCCCCAGAGACGCTCTCGTCCATGCTTGGCCTCCCAGGTTACTGTATGCCTATCCCCTATTACCTCTCATTCCGAAGTTTCTTCAGAAAGCTTGCCGACTGGGGTGCAAAGTGAGCCTCATTGACCCATTCTGGCCTCATCAGATGTGGTTCCCCTTCCTCTGGTCTCATGCTCTAACTCCTCCACGGATTCTGGATCCTTGCCCGGATCTCATCTCTCATCCCTCAGGCATCAGTCCGCCCGATCTGGGCAGCCTCAAGCTGATGGCTTGGTTGCTCCAGTTCCCTTGATTGCTAGGACTCCCGGTCTGTCATCTTCAGTAAAGAATATTTTGGTGGCATCCCACGAAGCTTCTACTAGGAAGGTTTATCGCAGCAAATGGAAACGCTTCTCTATTTGGGCTTTTCAGAGAAACCTAGATCCATTTACAGCCCCGGTTCCTGCAATGTTGGAGTTTTTGTTCTATATTTTCCAACAAGGGGCTAGTTCCTCTATGGTGAAAGTGCAACTGGCAGCCATATCTAATTTTCATGGCAAAAATCTGAATGCTCTGGCCTCTTTGAGATTGTGTAAAGCTTTTCTGAAAGGTACTTTTCTTTTACGTCCCTGGGTTAAGGATTCCGTCCCTCCTTGGGACCTTACCCTAGTTCTACAGATGTTGGTAGCACCCCCATTCGAACCAGCAGCATCAGTAGATTTGAAATTCCTGTCATGGAAGACAGTTTTTCTAGTGGCCATTACCTCAGCCAGAAGGGTTTCTGAGATCCAAGCTTTGTCTGCCGTGCCCCCTTACTTGATCTTTCATAAAGACAGGGTTTTGCTCCACAAAAACTCTTCTTTCTTAACAAAAGTTGCTTCTGAATCAAATATTAGCCAGATGATTACATCTGCCTGTGTTCTTTCCAAATTTCCAGAACAAGGGTGAATATAAGCTGCATTTGCTAGATGTTCATAGACAGCTTTGTTTCTATTTACACAGGACTAAACAATTACGTAAGTCTGACCAGTTATTCGTGTCCTTTTCCAGACCCTTTTTGGGCAAGGCCATTTCCAAGGTCTCCTTGGCTAGATAGATTACACAATGTATACTGCAAGTCTATAAGGATAAAGGTCTGTCCCCACCTGGTCCTATTAAAGCTCATTCTACCAGATCTATGGCAACTTCTGTGGCCTTTTGGTCTAGGGTTTCTCTGGATGATATCTGTGCAGCAGCGGCCTGGGCAAGGTCACATACATTTATTTCTCATTATAAGTTGGATTTGATCTCTAGAGGGAGAGCATCCTTTAGCTCTGCGGTGCTCAGGAAAATCCTTCCATGAGGGCCCTCCCAGAAGTTTTGGTAGCTGGGGACTCTGTTCCACAGATTGCAGATAAAATAAAGTTAACTACTTCAGATAAAGAAGTTATGTACTCACCATAACGTTCCATCTGAGTAGTTATACTTAATTTTCTGCAACCATCCCGCCCTCCTTCCCCCGAACCTGTTCTAGGTTAGTGTTGTTATTGA
Organism: Protopterus annectens; assembly: GCF_019279795.1. Lineage (NCBI taxonomy): Eukaryota > Metazoa > Chordata > Ceratodontiformes > Protopteridae > Protopterus > Protopterus annectens. The sequence continues at coordinate 254,606,862 of NC_056743.1, forward strand.
GTTGCTAATAGTTTGAATAGTGTCAAACTCGATCTGAGGGAAGGTAGGAGATGTAAGGGATTATGGGTAAGGGGAGGAGCTTGGAGCAGATGCTTGAAAAATGTTGCCGGCTCGGATCCGATATGGATCCGAATACCCACATGTTGCAGAAAATGAAGTATAACTACTCAGATGGAACGTTATGGTGAGTACATAACTTCTTTTTCAGAGGATATTTCAGACTCATTTTTACTTTTTTTTTAATAAGCACAAGTGAAAGAAATGTGTGTCCATGTGTGTATGACTGAATGTGAGTGCATGTGCATGTTTACATGGATGTACATTTTTTATGTGTGTGCATGCACACGTATGTTTGGTGTGTGTGTGTGTATAATATATATATATATATATATATAGGTCTGTTGTATCACTACATCGAACTGTCAGTTCAGCGAACGGTATTTCATCAGAAATGCCATTCATTGAATTCCGCTCACTTACCCCCCCACTAATTATATATACCAACTCCAAGATGGCACTGCAGTGCGGAAGGGGCAAATTTTCCAATCCTCTCTGTACAGCAGTCTCAGTATGAACAGTTCAGATGGCATGTTTGAAGCAAGTGCACTGAAAATGTTGTTAGCTGAACTGATATAGACCCATATATGTATGTATGTATGTATATATATATATATATATATATATATATATATATATATATATATATATATATATATATGGGTCTACCTGTAATTATCGAAAACCCACTTCACCAAAAACTTAATTTTCCAAGCATGCATATGCACATCACTGGAATTTTACTCCAGGAAAGGAGACACTTGCCTCCAGGTAAAAACACACACACCACAGCATAAAAACAAACACACAGCAGCATATCAAACCAACTGAAGTGCCCCCCCCCCCCAACTTAATATACACCTCCAAGATCGCACTGTAGTGGGGAAAAGGGCACATTTCCCTATGGTAGCCAAACATCTCCTTTCCCGGAGTAAAACTTTGGTGATGTGCACATCTGGAAAATTAAGTTTGCTGCAATGTTGTCTCATCGTCATGAGCTTTGATGAAGTGGGTGTTCGATAATTACAGGTAGACCTGTGTGTGTGTGTGTGTGTGTGTGTGTGTGTGTGTGTATATGTACACACACACACACACAGACACACAAGTAAGGGAGTGCAGTGGGTTAATGTTCCCCCACACAACAGTTATTTTGTTTTTGTTTCCTATCTGAGTTGGTGTTAGTTCTCAGATAGCAAAGAAACTACAGGTAGGTAGTCGTGGTTTCAGGAAACAATGCAGAGATTGTACTTCTGTGTAGCAATTTTAATAAAAATGCATTGAATGAAAAATGTATGTTTTAACGGTTGTTTTAAAGCAAATGATTTTGTTCTAGTTAGTGTTTTTGATTTACTGCTTTGACCTTTTTTATTTGTTAATGGATGTTTATATAGGCTAGATTTTCAACTTATATTACTTGGTTTGCTGTACTTTGCAGTTGTTCTGAGTTTTTCATTAGTAATTTATTTAATAGTATTTGTCAAATGGCTGTGGTCTGATGAATTATGTGTTGAATTCTATGCAAACTATATTAACCCACACATATACCTATTTTATAATATATGTATATACATATATACATAAGCACACATTATACATAGGCTGACAGGAAATTTTCACATGCAGTGGCTAGCCTGCTTTCAAGAGTGACCCAAGTTACAAATTGAAAGATAGACCGGATTTGCACTTTACCGCTAATAAGTTTCTTCAGCATGAATACCACACTAAGTATTAACAGTATGGAAGTAACTGTCATTTCAGTTATGAATACTTTTTTGGAGGAACAAGCATAATACAGCTATTAGATCCCTGCAGTTTTCTAAATGATACAAATGCATTAAAATCAGAGGTCTAAGGATATAGCATTATCACCAGTAAAATCAATGGTATAAGTATGTTAGTGTTTCCTTCATGTTATAATATTGAAGTAGAATAAATGTCCTCTAAATGAATATATGCAAGCATGTATGTTGGTTTGGAAATTAAGATCTTTCCTGCATTTAGGCCCATGTACAATAATTGTACAGTATCCAGTTGATAATGGCTATGGTGGAACAGAAAATAAGGTTTGGAGAGTACTTGGGCCCTCAATATGTTGAAGCAGTGAAGCTAGATGAGCAGGGAGATCTGGCAGGATAAACTTTTGGGGAAGGCGCAAGTAAAATAAAATATACATATCACATTGAATGACTAGTCTGACATAACAAGAATGGCCAAATATTTAAAATTACAGCATAAAAAGTAGTAGTGCAATAGCTGGGTGTTGCATCTAAGGAATTCATCAGCATTATGATGCCCCATGTGCAATGCTCTCGTAAATGCTTCAGTACTGTGATGTCCTTGATACATTTGAAGTATACAGAGCACCATGCAGAGGGTGATTCCTTACCTACAAACTGAGTGAGAAAATGAAAGCACAGTGAAAGGGAAAAGCAGACACAGCAATAAAAACTAGTGCAAGTGTAATGCCAATACTGATGGCTTTACTGCACATTAGCGAGTCAAATAGTATAAGAAATACTCGGTCCAGGGGTCTAACCCTCTTCTGCAGTATCAACAGAACTGTTTGGAGAGACTATTATATCTGCAGGGGATACTACTGCTCTGGAACCAACTCCCAGTCCATGTAAGAAAAGCTCTTCCCTGTCCATATTCAAACACAACTTGAATCTATGGATGAGAAACAGAAAATTTATCCCAGGACTGCCCACTCTACTACTAATGGTCAGAGGCTGCTCTTAAATGCCTTATCCCATGCATGGGTCCCCTCAAATTATGTAAAGTATTATCCCACTTATTCTCTTCCCTGTCCGTATTCAAACACAACTTGAATCTATGGATGAGAAACAGAAAATTTATCCCAGGACTGCCCACTCTACTACTAATGGTCAGAGGCTGCTCCTAAATGCATTATCCCATGCGTGGGTGCCCTCAAATTATCTAAGGTATTATCCCACTTATTCTCACTAAGGGTATTATATAATTATTGACCATGGGATGGGTAAGCCCAATTTAACACCAAATGAATAGGTTAAGTCAAGCACCAAAAGGTAAATCAGCTAGGCTTAAAAGGCCCACAAGGGCAGCTAGCCTAGTACATAGCTATGAACCCGTGCCAAAGCACATCCTGCCTTTTCACCATGTGACCTTCATCACAACCTGGATGCAGTACCATCATGCCTCACTGTTGCTCCTAAAAGCTGTGACGTATGCAGCATATCCACAGGCAGCTGATTCATATTTTAATTAGCAGCTTGCTGACTACAGGATATATAGTTCTGGAATGGATATCATTGCTGCTTCATAGTGCTTTTTTGTCTGATGGTTCTGTGGTTCAGTTCCTGGGCGGGTGCCTGCTATGCAGAGTTTGCATGCCTTTTCTGTGTTCATCTGGGTTTTCACTATATTCTTCATTTTCCTTCCATGTCCTAAAGGCATATGACTGGGTGATTTGATAATATTTATATTGCTTCCAGGTGTGTGTGTGTGTGTGTGTGTGTGTGTGTGTGTGTGTGTGTGTGTGTGTGTGTGTGTGTGTGTGTGTGTGTCCTGCTGAGATAACTGGCATCCCATCCTGGACTGATTCCTCCATTTTGCTCATTTGCCATATAGACTACAGCCCACAAGTGACACTGAACTAGAAAAAGTGTAAATTAAAAATGGCTGAATAGAAGAGTTGTATAGGTTTTTAAAGTTTACTACATTTATTACATTCCCTTAGTACTTAATCTCTATGGCTCATGTAGCTTTACTCAGCAATACTTCATTATTAGATGGTAAGTCATAACTGCAAAAATATAGCTATAATGTTTTTGTACCAACTCTGAATATATGCATTGTAAATTCTCATTTCTAATGAACTTGCAGAAGCAAACTTGTACTTACTGTAAGTTGCCAAGTATGAAACAAATGGGAGACACATGCAGCGTTATTACTCATCCCTGTTCCAGTCTCTTATGGGCATATGCATTTATTAATGGCTGTTATTCATATCCATGCTCTTACAATAATAAGTTAAAAAGAGGCCTTAGAAGATAATTATTTCATATGTGCCAAGTTACATCTGTTGTTTTGGTGTCTGTTAAATTCCTTTTATCTGAAGGCCAAACACTTTACAGACCACTGTCAGAGGACTGATGTTAAGAGAAAACTGTCACCAACTGTGCAGTCAGATAAAGGCTGAAACTTACTGATAACATGTCAGTGGGTGGAGGGAGAGTCAGTGTTTCCAAGGCAGAGGCCATGAGATGCAGTGCTGTAGAGGTGGGGTGGCTTGTTTTTCTAATGGATATTGGCTTACAAATTGTTTTTTAAAATATCTGTGGGTAGAGGGAATGAATGTTTTTCACTTTAGTATTCAGGAAAAAAAGCAGTTGATATTCTCCCATTTTACATTCAATAAATTATACTCAGATATTCATATTAAAATGGCATTCACTAGCCTTGAATGAGTGTGTGTGTGTGTGTGTGTGTGTGTGTGTGTGTGTGTGTGTGTGTGTGTGTGTGTGTGTGTGTGTTTGGGACACTGGTGGAGAGACTGAAAAGGCCAATATAATCAGTTTTAAAAAACATCAAACTCTCTATTAATGGGGACCCCTGCTGTGGGGTATATCAAAGAGAACAATTTATAATGTTATTATATCTACTTAAAAAAACAGGAAGCCACAGTGGTGCAGCGGTTAACATTGCCACCTCACAGCAAGAGGTTATGTGGTTCAATCCTTGGCTGGGGTGCCTTCTGTGCGGAGTCTGCATGTCCTCCCTGTGGTCGTGTGGGTTTCCTCCAGGTGCTCCGGTTTCCTCCCACATCCCAAAAACATGCTGTAGGAGGATTGGACACTCTAAATTGGCCCTAGGCATGAGTGTGTGCCTTCTGTGGAAGGTTGGGCACCGGGTTGGCAACTCGGCACTGTAAAACTCCACTGCCAATCATGAGAGGACAGGTGATCCACTGTGGCAAACCCTAACCGGGAAAAGGCGAAAGAAGAAGAAAATTATATCTACTTAAAAACACAAGGAATGTGTCAAGAATAATTATTCAGAATACAAGAGACTGTTCAGCAGCAAGCACTATGCTAGGAAAAACAACTCTGATGCTCAGAACCAGTGTTTACACACACACACACACACACACACACACACACACACACACACAGTACCTCTCAACTGTCCAGAGTTTCACAGAATGTCCATATTTTTGGTCTGTTCCTCACAACATTTGTGATTTTCTGGCAACTTTGAAGTCACTAAATAATGACATAAATTTGAATTTCTGATTTCATATCCTTCAGCAAATGCATGCAAACACAAATCCTGTTATTCTAGGAACTTTCTAAGTTTATAAGAGTAGTATTTAAAATCTGTCCCTATTTTTGGGCCGTTGTCCCCCCATTATTTAAGGCTTTGTCCAGATTTTTGGTGCTAAGAGATTGAGAGGTATGAACCACACAAACATGTCAGTATTTCTTATGCTAGACTAAGTAGACAAGTGAGCAGGCATGTGTAGTGACATTCCATTTCTACTGGAATGTGGGCCAGAAGACAGATATACAAGTACATGAAATATAATGATAACGGTGCACATAAAGGCTATCCAGCATATTTTATATAGGTAACTTCTGCACTTGCAGTAAAAGTAACATGGATACACATGCCGTGCCATGCATACCCACAACAACAATACCCAAAACACAGCTGTACAGTTACTGTGAGTAGGATATTTCCATGCAGTGAAGCGAGCAGTCAGAAACAAAAAGAAAAGCATTCAGCTGTCAAAAGGTTAACAGAAGTATGACTAGCTGTAGAAAGGGATATTAATTAAATCAAGGTAAAATTATGAAAACTGACTACTTTTTGCAAACTGTGTATTAAGATAATTAAAGCAAGTTACAAAAACTGACTGTTTTTTGCACATTTTTGTGAAGTGACGTGAACAACTGCCTCTGACAAGACTGGTGTTTGTGTGTGTGTGTGTGTGTGTGTGTGTGTGTGTGTGTGTGTGTGTGTGTGTGTGTGTGTGTGTGTGTGTCTGTGTCTGTTGGAAGATGATCATTCCAAAGCTTATACCTAAGTACGGTAAGTGACCGGTGTCCGGTTAATAATGGCTGTGGTGGAAGAGGAAAGTGGAGTTCACAGAGTACTTGGGCTACCGATATGTTACAGCAATTAAACTAGGCTAGCAGAGAGAACTTGATAGAATAGACTTGTAGTAAAGGCATAAGTGAAATGAAATAAAGTATTTATTCTGCGTGATATGTGTAAGGCAGTGAGATAAATACATCATTCCTCTCCAGTGAAATGATGCATGTACTCGGTTATTTTTGATCCTGTCCAATGGTTGCAGAGGACAAGTGTTAGCATAGTGGTATCTAAATGAAAATAAATTAGCACTTTCTATTAGTATTTTATTTAATTTTTTTGATGACTACAGTTATTTGTGGTTTAATTGTGAAGATTTTGTTCCACTGTAACAACGCTGTTTCACATTAGAACTCTGTCCAATGGGGATACCTGACATCATTCAAAAAATAAGGAATGATGAGGCACCAGACTTTATTTAGTTAACATTTGTTGACCGGGAAAGTCCGACTAGGACAGAGCCTATTTTCAGCGGAGGCCCAGGGAGAAATGCTCTAGATGCATGTCTTTGGATCTGAAGTGTAAAGCATAACAGATTATTCACTCTTTCCAAGTAAGAGAATAGTCAGTTTGTAAATCAGGGCCATTAGGTTTGAAATTACTCGATGAAGGATTGCATCTTCTTGCTACCTAGCATCCGTTTCCCTGCAGTTAACTGGTAAGTCATTTATGAAGTGAGAGAATATCTTAACTGATATTTCATTTATGAAGTGTGAGAATATTAGTCGATACTATAAAAACTTTGGAAAGTCCCTACTGTTTTAGGTACAGCAAGGGAGAGGAGACACTCTTAATATGAATGACTATTAGTTAGTGAAAGGAGATTATACTGTACATAGCTTTCATTTCCCTTACTGGCTCTAATGTTCCAAGCATGTCCAGTTACTGCTGTTCTCCACTATTACCAACAAAAGAGAAACAGTCACAGCAATGTACCGATAAACAGTTTAATATGCAAAGCTTTCAGGTAACATAGACCCTCAGTGCTAAAAACAATGCAAAACATCATGTTCAAATAATAACAACACACATAGCCAATAAAAAAATCACGTAGAATCAATCAATTAAAGCACTATAACAGCACTTAAAAGTATGATACAAATCATTTCAAAATCGATTGTTTAAACCTAAGTACAGCTTTTAAAGTAACAGTTTGGTTGACACCAGGTGGGTGATCAGCTTGAAGCTGTAGAATCCATATGTATTCTTTGACTTAAAGTTGATTGTTTATATCACCTCTCCTGATAGTTCTATCAGTAGTGTCTATAACCCTAAACGTAAAACTAAGTGATGGACCAGCTTCGTGAATATTTTTAGTTAGGGAATTAGTTAATATATCCCTCCTAATATCAGAGTTGTGCTCTTAATTCTATCCTTTAACCGTTGCACTGATTTTCCAACATAAAAAACTAGGACATACTTTACATTAGCAAGATATATAACAAAACTAGTATTACAGGTTGCAAAGAATTTAAAAGTATAGGCCATATTGATTAAAGGATGTAAAAAATTTGGACTCTGTTCAATAAGGCTACAACAACAACAATTATAGCATGGAAATGTTCCAATTTTAATTTTCTTAGCTGTAACATTACCACATATATCTTGTAGCATAGTCGCTGTTTAAGATTAGAGCAATTAGGTTGGGTGAACATAGGTCTATTCCCAATAAATTATTGTAACTCATGCAAAGTTTTTAAAATGCCCCAGTTATCAGTTATACTATTTTAATACCTTCACTACACCTACTAAAAATAGTGACATAGCGTACAGTATTATTATTCCTAAGGAGCTCAGTTGTCTCCATTCCTACTGGGGCATTACCAAAATATGGTCTAGCTACAGAATTCCTAGATGCAATAACATCTTGTCTAATAATGGCTAGTAACCCAGATTCATAGCCCCTATCAGTAAATTCATGCATCATCTCAACCATTTGTGGTTCACATCCACCCAAATCAGTATTCAGCCTACTTATTTGTGTCATCTGTGCCTTAACAATTCCCTTAAACACATGGGAAGAGTGCATGCTCTTCCTATGCAGGTAGTTATTCTCATGCACATTCTTTCTATGTACTGAGGTATGTATGTATGTTAGTCCCATCATAATTAATGGCAACATCTAAAAACTCTATGCTACTCCAGGAATTATGCATGGAAAATTTCAGAAAATCAGTACTATTATTCAAATAATCAATGAACTGTATCAACTCACCACTCTCCCATTCCCAAATCAGGAATACATTGTCCACAAAGCTTTAAAAAAAACTCACTTTACCTACATGACACTCACGACCATTATAAATATTTTCATTCTCCCATCCATTTAGAACTAAGGTAGTATGCGTAGCAGCGACGGGAGTACCCATCGGTACTCCTGAGATTTGATGGTAGTACTTATTATAAAAGATGAAAAATATTATTCTCCAATACAATTTCAAGCAGTTCACATAATGTCTCAACCTGTTTACTTGAACTCTGGCCATATTTACATAAAAATTACTTAATGGACAATATTCCATAATCATTTGGTATCACAGTAAATAATGATTTTATATCAAGTACAAGTCTCTAGGAGGAGTTGGTTTACAGAGCCTATATCTATGTATTTACAAAACACCTTGTGTACTCTTAAACATATGACATATGAGAAGTTATATTAAACTGCTGATGTTTTTAGACATCTGATTGACTGGTTTGAAAAAAGAACATGTACTCACTTTTTTAATGGCTGTACTTGATATAGGTAGACAGGTTGAGATATTATGTGAACTGCTTTTTTTATTTCGTTCTCCACTATTAGCAAGATGTGATCTGCAATATATGCCTTGAATGGGAGGGAAGATTTTAAGTCTGGTGAACATAGTTTACTGGCTGTTATGGCCCCAAGAAGACCCATCAATGAGGTCTTATATGATGATTTAGATGTTATAGACTAACAGAATTTTACACTGAAATCAAATCATGAACCAGTCTGAGGATTGATTCACCATTTTTGGTATAGGGCAGCTGTAAAAGCCATTTTATGTACACTCTTCCCTTCGGGAGGCTGTAATGTGCATTTCATTTTACCTGAAAACTCTTCACTAAAATTTGTAAATGGGCATTTAGTCCACTTGAGAGAGAGAGAAGGACCTTGCCACATTATGTAGGCATAGTACTCCTTGCATGGAGTACATATGTAAATCACCCCCAACCAGTTGTATGCAGTTCACAGAGCAACAGAATTACAATACAAGATTGTCCCAGTGGGGTAACTAATGGAAGACCAGTGCATGCCAACTAGTGGTGCTGTGCTGCTAAGTTCAGTGATCCTTCTCCCCTGATAGTATGTGTCCTGCACTTAACAACAAAGAACAACTCACATGACAGGAAAATCCTTACTAGCAATGGAGTTCCCTGTGGAGCAGACAAATGGCAAACTGCTACCACACTATACATTACCTCATCCACCCCCACCCCCCAGAAAGTAATGGTGGTGAGCCATCAATGGAAGATGACATGGCACCAGATCCCCTCATTACCATAATATTGCAATGACCCATGATCTACCCTCATGCATAATGACTGTGTGATTCCTTTAGGAATCACAGTGCTGTGATGTAAATCAGTTATGTATGGTACAATGTGCCTTATGAAATAACTATGCACAGCTACATGATAAGGCAGAGTGTAACTGCTTTATATCACTGCCAACAGCATTGCCAGTCAGCCGAAGCATAGAAGTGTCTAGTACACATCAGGGAACCAGGCGCTCCTGTGTACTATTCATTAAAATGGGAAAGTTGTTGTAAGCCATTGGGAACTGCTGCGATTCATGTCTATTAATCATGGCAGTCCCTGGTGGCAGATAAATGTTAGTGTGATGCTGATATGTATCTGTGTATTGTGTTTATAAATACCCAGTAATCTGAACAACACTATCAGTCAAGTCACTTAGCAAAAACATCAAAGACTTCTCCTAGATCTCACACTCTCCTTCAGGAAACACACTGAAAGTGCTGTATGTATAGGGTGGAGTTACAACAGAGATGGAGACAAAATCTCAAACTTTCTCTCCCCAGAGGCTAGATTAGCCCCTAAATTAAAAGTACGTCTACCAAAACTAGAAAAAGGGTGTCCACTAATTGCCCTACACTCATCCATTAATACTAGTCTCTTACAGACCACCAAGAATGGAACATGCAGCTTTATTATTTATTTTATTTTTATTTTATTTTACATTTGTTTACCGGGCTAGCTTTAGCATTCCTAGCTGACCCTATGACTCATCAGTGTTGATATTTTGTTTCAAAGAGAATTAATCTGTCAACAGCATACTGCAGTGTCATTAATAAAGTGTACTGATGACTTTAAAAGAGCAAGTAGTTTATTTTAATATGTACATTTCCAGTTTATTTTCCTTTTCTTTAAAAGCACTTTAACAATGTTAAGAATCATGTTCTGCCATTTTAAATGTTATTGGGCTTGAGGCAGCGTAGGGCACTTTCCTTTCATGTTTCAGAGTGAATTTTGTGCTTTTATGTGCTTTCTAGACCTCATGAGACATTCTGCTTGCACAGAGCGCCTCTGCTCATCTCAAAGAAATGACTGGCTTCTCAGTTCTCGTTTCAGAATGCCTGGCATTTCAGATGGTTGAATCAGTGTGTCCAGCATAAGGAAAACTGAGGTAAATGAACTTTTACATTTTTTTAGCTTTTTGCATACTTTAAATTGCTTATGATCATTAATATGTAAAGCAATGTAATGTTAGCTTGTCAAGCCTTCATACCACTTAACTGTCCCTGATTCTGCAAAACAACTCTGATTTCCCATGTTCCTCATTTTTTTTTATTTTCTGGTAAATCACTGATTAACACTTCAATAATGCCAGACATGTTAGTTTCATATTTATTATTGTTCTGCATCTGAATGTTGATTGAAAACTTGCTGTTCTGTTAGCCTTTTAATTGAAGCAGCATTTAAAACATGGCTCTGATTTGGTGTCTTTGTTACGCCATTATTTTTTACTTTGTCCAGAATTCTTGAGCGAAGAAGTTGAGAGCCATGTATCAAGGTGAGTGATATAAGTGTAACAGGGCTTTATAGCAGCAAGAAATAAAGTGGGCATTTTAGTTATTCTAGCTTGGAAATATAATCTTACTGAATGCAACAGCTATATTTAAGTAAAATAAGCTTTATGATAATGTTTTAAACAGATTAGTTTAAGTAAAATGAAAAAGTTACACTTCAGCTTAAAGTGCTACTAAATTGTATTGTTTATGTGAATTAACATGTGACATGGTGCAAATATTTTTCTTCTTTCGAATCATGTGGTTTGACATGAGGACTGAGTGCAGTGGTTTGTATGTTTATCGCACATTGTTCAGACTCAAAAGCCATCAAAGAACACTGAGCTCTTAATGGTAGTGTCACATATGTTGTCATCCATCCAGTTTAAATATTTTTAAGTTCTCTGGTAAACGTATAGCTCAAGTGATTTTGTTCCAAATCCTAGGCATTTGTTTGTGTTATGAACTTGCTACTTAAACTGTTACTGTTGTACTGATGTACAAATTAATGCTTTTATATTTGTGGGTGTGAATGTTTGAAAATAGATGTAAGTACTGCTGTAGCAAATCATCCTTTTATGCTTTATATGCAACTATTGCTTTACCATGCAGTATCTGTAAATAAGTCAATAGGTTCAGTTTTTATAACTATTAAAATAACTTAAATCTCTTAAAATTGTATTCATGTGGTGAATTTCTTTTGGACAGACTCAGTTCTGTTTAACTGACTCCTAGTAAAAATGCAAAAAAAATTGTTGTATCCTAGGGTAGGTTATATATACATTTTATAAAGCATAATAAGACTGTACTCATCTATTAAAGATATAAATTTAAACAGCCCCATTTGACCAAGAACTCAATTTCTGAAGAAGTTAACTTCTTTTCTTCTTCTTCTTTCGGCTTTTCCCGGTTAGGGGTCGCCACAGCGGATCACCATCCGCTCATGATTGGCAGTGGAGTTTTACGGTGTCGAGTTGCCAGCCCAGCACCCAAACTTCCACAGAAGGCACATACATGCATGCACTCATGCCTAGGTCCAATTTTAGTGTGTCCAATCCACCTACAGCATGTCTTTGGGATGTGGGAGGAAACCAGAGCACCCAGAGGAAACCCACGCGACCACAGGGAGGACATGCAGACTCCGCACAGAAGGCACCCCAGCCGAGGATCGAACCGGAGAACCTCTTGCTGTGAGGCGGCAACGCTAACTGCTCCACCACCATGGCCGCCCTGAAGAAGTTAACATATATGGCAAAAGAAAAGTCAGATGTTATCTGGACACCTACAACTTTGTATTCACGTACCTCATCATGACTGAAGCCATCAAGTTTAAATGAATGTTTAATATACGGCTTGACAAAATACATAAATAAGAGTTTACTTGTTTTTGCCAAAGAGGGTATACATGCTGCTGCTTTTATGTCCTAAAATTATTTAGTTATTGAACTGCATACTGAAATTTTAAAATGCATAATGACAGGAATGGGGTGTGAGAACCTTCTCTTTAATACCTAGGAAGGCTGGAAACCCTTTAAGATTCTTTTGCTTTGCCCCTTTGGAATGTTTGCTGGATAAATATAAACAGAAAAAATATAAAAAAAATATAAACATATAAAAAAGAAAATAATTTTCCTGTGCCCCTGTCAAGCAGAGCCACAGAAGTGATCCCCGGGGTAAATTTCCTATCTCCCATCCAGTCATCAAGATTTTTCTTGAAGAGTGCTAATGAGGAGCTTTGTTTGATATAGATAGGTAGTTTGTTCCAGAGTATGGGAAGTCTCTGGGACAGGAATCTATCCCTCCAGCATGTTCTGTTTATTGTGGTGAGAAGGTTTAGGTCCCTAGAGCGTGTAGCTCGGAGGGATTGGGATTTCCTTAAGTGGAGCATGTCCAACAGCTCTGGGTTTGATGTAGCTTTGTATGTTAAGCAGAGATCGCCTCTGAGTAGGCAATATGTGACAGAGTAAAGCTGGAGTTTTTTGAGACGGTCTGTGTAGGGCATCTGTTTGAGTTCTGTAATCCTCTTTGTGAGGTATTTCTGTGGCCTTTCCAGTTGTAGATGTCTTGTGAGGTACATCCCAAAAGGGGCATTGTACTCCATAATGGGTATAATGAGTGATGAGTAGAGGGGAACAATGACCTCTTTTTTCCTGGTGAGAAACATTTTGTGATGTGGTGTGCCACGTAGAAGGATTTCCTGACTACTGTGGCGATGTGATTATCAAAGGCGAGACTACTGTCCACCTGTGTCCCAAGGACTCTTATCACACTTTCGGTGTTAAGTAGACTACCGCCTATGTGGTAGTTCATGGGTACAGAGCTTTTACCAAAAGGGATGACAGTGCACTTCTTGGCATTGAGCTTGAGGCCAAGGCTTTGACACCAGGCATCTCTCTCAGTGAGGCCCTTTTGTAGGATGTCCACATCGTTAGAAGTTTTGATTATGGCTCCTAGTTTGCAGTCATCTGTGAACTTTGGTAGCCAAAGACGTGTGTTAGCCTGTACTTCAGAGGAGTAGATACCAAACAGGAGAGGACCTAGGACTGAACCCTGTGGTACTCCATTTGTCACTGGTCTGAAGTTGGACTTAGAGTCTACTACTTTCACAGTGTGGGTTCTGTCAGTGAGCCAGTTGGCAACCCATCTTGTGACATAGGGATTTATACCTAGTTTAGTGAGTTTATCTATAATTCCAGAGTGGGGGAATGGTGTTGAAAGCCTTGGCGAGATCTAGATAGGCTGTGTGAACCACCTTACCCTCATCTACGGCTTTGGTGATTGCTTCAAAGAAGTCTGTCAGGTGTAGGAGACATGATCTGCCTTTCACAAACCCGAACTGGGTAGGGTCCAGAGTTTGGAGATTACCAATGTCATTGTTTATAAGTTCCATGATGATACATTCCATAGCCTTGCAGACTAGCCCGTCAGGCTAATGGGGTGGTAGTTCCTGGGGTCCATGTTGGCTCCCCCTTTGTGGAGTGGGATAACCATTGCTGTGTGCCATTCGGTGGGCACAAAGCCTGAGGTGAGGCTATGATTGAATATGGTACTTAGGTGGGGTGCCAGTTCGTTCTGTAGTTCATGTAGAACGCAGCCTAGGATGTTGTCAGGTCCCATGGATGCTGTGTTCTTGGCTATGGAGAGTGTGTCTTTTACCTGTGCAGCCGTGATTACAGGAACTTTGCATTTTATCAGTATAGAGATGGGCCCTTTAGGGGGTGAGAGAGGGGTAAATTTGCACTGAACCTATCTGCCAGGATGTTGGAAATATCAGTTGGTTCTGTATATTTAGTGCCATTGTGCTGTAACTCAGAGCAGATCTGAGTGTTGCCATTATGATTCGTGACATAGCTGTAGAATGCTTTGTAGTTGTCTTTAGAATCAGTGGTGATTTTGTTTTCGTAACTAGCTTTGGAGGATTTTATGAGGGATCTCAGCTTCTTACTGAGGCTGACCAGAAAGTTCTTCCAATCATGGGATGAAATAATATAATGCAGTAAATGGCAGAATGAAATTTATTGAGAAAAATGAATGATGTGCCTTGTCCGGTAAACTTAAGGGTATGAATATAAAGCAAAAATGAATGAAGTGCTTGCATTTTCTGTTTTTACAGATAAAATAAAAAAATAATAATGTAGTGTTCATTTGCATAGCCAAATTGAGAAATGGAAACAATGTGTATATGTCTGATCTGACTTGCATTTGTTAATGTTATATATGTTACATTAAAATCAGACAGTGTTCTCACAGACTATAATATATGCATCAAAGGCAGAATTCTCCTTGATTATTGGAAATGTGGGGTATATTATTTACATACTCTATGGCTCCATTGCAGTAGTTACAGAGTGGTTTGCTATGTTTGCTCAACTTTTTATACATATACTTGTTTTCCTTATAACATGCCAGTTTATCTGGTATGGTGTAGGCTGATTTTCAGTTTTAATGGACTTCTACAATTAATACAAAACATGGTTTGCATTAAATTCAATAATTTAACAAGGAAAGCCCTGGGGCTTGTGAAACACTAAAGGAGTAGAGTGAAGACAGGTATTTTACCTCCAACATAAGACAAGGAAGATAATAGTCATATTTTAATTCATGAATCACTGGCATCACAAGCGATAATGGAAATACCCACAGCTGAGGAGTAAAAGGTTCCTCTTCTAAGTTCAAGAATGGCGTGATCCTCAAAACTAAGAAAATGTTGAGTGCAATTATTACAAAATACACACGAATTCCAAAAGTGCCTTAACTTGAATTTCCTTTTTTCCATGATATACCAGTCTTGGAGGTAGTGCATATAGGTATTGGACCATATGAGGGGTGCAGCCCCCCCTCATTAGGGTATGACTTGACTTACCCCCTACAAAAATATTTTTAATATGCTACTGTGATTTTTACAGTCCACCGTTACTTCCTGTGAATCACACTTAAAATGTCAGTTTCTTAATTTCAGGACTCCCGCAAACAAGTCTCTGATGTCCAGTTTCCATTGTCAAACACATTTGTGTGTCACAGCCAACTCCTGTTGCAATGTCATGGACATCCACCACCATCCATGAGATTGATAGGCCTTTCTTCCATATCACATGTGGGCATATAGACATCTCCAGACAATTTTAGATGTCACACATTTACCTACCACATGTCTTTGAAATGTGGGAGAAAGCAGGATATGGTGTAAAAAAAGAAGTCCTAATAGTCATGAAATCAAAATATAATTTATGCATGTCTAACAAATTTTTACTAGATTCCACTATATGACATATACTTGATAAATGACATTAGGTTCTGCAATATGAAATGTCCTAGGTGAATGTATTTCTGGTTTGTTCTCCAGAATGCAGATGTTATAGAGACTGCAAATTAATGACTGGGTTTTATTGTTAATCTCTCCCTCTGATACCCAAACCCTGCAGCTAGAAAGCTCCCTCATAAACAATTAGTGCACTGAACTAGACTAAATAAACGCTAAAAAATGCAGTATCATCACAGTTGGTAGACAAGCTTTCCCAACAGTGCTGTATTACCAGTCCACCACTACAGATGAAAATATAGTTAGGGATCCCTGAACTTGGGTTGATAACTCCCTGTCTGTTGTTCATCATGTGACAGCAGTCGTCGGAGAATCCATCTAGTTAGCACAACTAATCACAAAGTGAATATTCTCTAGATCTATGGAGGTCATCTTTTTCTTATATTCAACATTAATTAAGCTAGTTATTGGGTAGTATACCCACTTCATGATGTAGCTCACTAGTCATATCAACCAAGAAGATCACAGACCCGAACTTCCAAGATGGCTGCACACTGAGTAACAGATTAATTCTGGCTCTCCCACTCTGAAAACAGAAACTTAGCAGAGAAAGCCAGTGGTCCTAGATTTGTGAGCAGATTTCAGGAACCGACTAGTAAGTGCACTGTCTGGATTCCAGGAAAAAGCAATATAAATGACCCAGAGGAAAATCAGGTACAAAAGGTGAGGAAAAAACACAAACTGAGAGGAAGTACTGCAGTTGCTCAGCAAAAAGCAGTGCAAGTTCCAGACATAACTTCCAGTAATGTAGAGGAAAGTGTAAAGCAGCTGCACACAGACCTGATTAAAATAAACAAAACACTGATGGAGTATATCAACACAAACAATAAAAAGCTGGAAAAAATGGAAGAAGCTTTAAACAGATCTTCTGATAAGGTGACAGAACTGCAAAACGCAAAGCTTGAAATGAAGAAAAGACTGGCTGAATATGGAACTGTACAAGAAGAGATGTTTAAAAAATAATAGAAGTAGTGGACAGAGCACATAGGGAAAATCTGAGATTTTCTGCTGTACCAAAGCAGCTGGAAGGAACAGACTGTTTTAATTTTATGAAAGCACAAATAAGCAACATGACTGGTATTCCACAACAAGAATTCTTAATTGAAAGGACACATTGTGTGTATGCTCCAAATCTGGTTACTAGAAAACAACCTAGACCTTTAACAGTAAAGATGCAGTCTTATTGGCAGAAGGAGTTGATGCTGACAAAACTGCAACAGAAGGACAAAGTACTAAAAGTGGGAGACAGCAGTGTTTTTGTGGAAAATGACTACTCATTGTATACCAGGCAGAAGAGTAAATATATTCCATTATTTTGTAAATGTCGAGAAGCAGGCATGAGATTCAAACTGCTATACCCAGCTGTCTTCAAAATAATTTTCCCTGGAGGGACAAAATAATTTTTTGATGAAATACATGCAAAGGGGGGAAATACAAAAGTTTGTCTAACAAAGGGTGAGCTGTGAAACAGAAGGAGGTTCTGCTTCATGTTCTTCTGGTGATAAGGACTACAAAAGACTGATCCTGTGAAATCTTTTTCACTGTTTCAATAGAAAATGCCTGAGAGAAGGAAGAAAACATGAGTCGTCTAGAAGAATTGAAAATACATTGGAAATGAAACAGAGACAAGATTTGGGAGATGGTGATAGAGGAATAAAGCTAGTAACTTGGAAATTAACAAATGTGGGATGATAAAATAATAATTCTTTGTGAAACATGACAGAACAAGAAAATCTGAAAAAAATGGACTTCCTTGGATTTTAACTTTTAGGGGAGTTTCAAGCCCTGCTTCATGTTATTAGTGTTCAGAGAATAAAATCAGTAACTTGGAAACTGACAAATGTGGGATTATAAAGCAATAATTATACTTGTGAAACATAGCAGAACAGGATAATTAGAAAATACTGGATTTTTGTGAACTTTGTTAAACTTGTAGGGGAGTCTAAACATATGCCCAACTTTGTGTCATTAATCTTCAGAAAAATACTTGGGAGAGGGGGAGAGGAGGGAGAAAGTTAACTGTAAGTTAAAAAAATCGTAATGGTACTATTTCAATGGTGCATGACTTTCTTTGCAAGCTGTGAAGTAAAGTTTTTTCAGTTATTTTTAAATGTAATGGGGATACTAATGTAAACAGGAGCTTTTGTTTTTTTTTCCTTTTTCTCCCTTATCTCTTATTACTTGTTCAATTTTAAGAAATATACTGCAACGCAAAAATAAATAAATAAAAATAAGGGAGAGAGGAAGGGTCTAGTTAAGACAGTATGACAAAAGAAAAATGAATGTGCTTTTTCTCAAGTTTGCATAGGGGAATGAGTGGATCAAGGCCCTTGGCTTTATCCAGTAACACGTTTTAACAGAAAGCAAATAAATGAAAAAGAATATTGAATATTATAAGGCTTTTTTCTGATAATGTATCCTTAGCAGTTTTGTATTTTGTTTGCATATCTCTAGAATACAATCTGATAAAAAATGGCTTGGAGAAAGTGTTTATTGAAAGTATTCTAGTGTTTTCTCATCTGGGAGAGCCATAAAGATAAGACAAAACTAGAGAGCACTTGATGAGATGCAGGGTACAGTCTCTGCTTTTAGTGTGAATCACCATTCTTTTTGGTTAACCCTAGCCTGTCTGTGTGGCTATCAGTTTAGAATTTTAGTTCTTATTAGGAAGGTAAAACTTCAGATTTTGAAGATGTACTTAGTATTGTGTGTTATTATGTTAATGGGTTTTATGGGGGTGGTTTTTGTTGTTATTGTTTGAGGGCTTTCAACAAAACAAAATGTTTTGTAGGATGTGACATGGGCTTAAATGGGTATGACAAGAAACAACTGTATAAAAGGCCAAGCTGCCAAACAGTATATGCATGTAACATAAAAGTTGGAAGTAGACATTTAACAAAAAAACAGTTATACATAAAAGGTGAGAACAACAACGCTACAAGAAAATGATGCTTTTTGTAATGTTTTTAAATCTGAATGGTCTCACAGATAAATACAAAAGAGAAAGAGTAGTAAACTGTATTAAAAATGTTAGAGTACAAATAGCTATGCTAAATGAGACATACCTGGAAAGAACTGAACCTGTGAATGTGATAAAGAAAGGGTTTCAAGATGGTTATTTAGTGGAATTCCTGGGGCAAAGAAGAAGAGGAGTACTTATATTAATTGCAAGAGGAGCTCCAACAGTGATGGAAGTGAAAAAAAAAAAGATAATAATGGCAGATTTGTAGTACTAAGGGGCTACTGGCAAGGGAGGAGGCTTACACTGGCATGTAGTTATAGTCCATCTAAAACTGCTGTAATGGAGCTTAAGAAAATTCTGGAAAAAATAATCAGCTTTCAGCAAGAAATATTACTTTTAGGTGGGGAATGGAATTTGGTTTGCAATAGTGAAGATGTGTCTGGGGGCCCAGAAGGGAAAATATAACAAAGGAGGGTAGATTGTTGAATAAATTTATGAAAATGTTTGGCATGGAAGATGTGAATTTAGTACTTGGAGTCTGGAGTGAATTTATGTATTATTGTCCACCAATAAAAAAACTGGGCTAGGCTGGATAGAATTTATATTTCACAGGAACGTGCACTTAATTGAAGGTCTTGAAAAGCACCCAATAACTATTTCAGATCATGCACCATTAACAACTAAAATAAAAACAAAAGGTAATGAAATAAAAATGAGACACTGGCACTTTCCCATCTATCCTTGGAAAGAAAGGAATTTAAGGAATGGGCTTTGGAAATTATTCAGGAACTATTAGAGAGGACAGACATTTCTTCTGAAAATATAGGTAGGGAGTTTGATCAAATCAAAGTGGAGTTTAAAATATAGTAGAAATAAAGGAAATGGAGATATGGTTAAGAAGTAACAAGAATTATTTTGAGGGACTGACAAATGTTTAAGTATTGCAAAATAGGGAAATCCCACAGAACAAGAAGAGGAACAACTGCAGAATGGAAAACAGAAAATAAGCGATTACCTCGATAATACGCATGAGTTTAGAAAGATTGTTGGCAAGCACTTGTTTTTGATAATAACTCTAGAGGACAAAAACTTTTAGCACAACGACTCAAGCAACAGAAAGTCGAAAGAGCTATCACCAAGCGTAGGGAGCCTATAACAAGGGAGATGACAAAAAAATCCTGTAGAAGTACTTGAAATATTTTATGAGTCTGTATAAAGCAGAGAAATATGGAAAGCAAGAAAAGGTACAAATGGAAATGTGTATGGAATAATTAAATATGCCAGGGTTAGAGGTAGATGATGCTCAATTACTAACAGGATAGGAGGAGATACGATAAAAATGGTGATGTATAACCAATCTACAGGAAAGTCCCCAGTAATAAATTGTATTCCTGTGGAAGTTTGGAAGCTAGGAGTGAAAAAAACTGATAAAGATCTGGAAGGTTTTGTTTAACATTATTTTAAGTGGAGGAGAATTACGAATATCCTGGAAGAAAGAGGTCGTAGTTGTAATACCTAAAGAAGCTAAAGATCCATTGGCTAAAGTGTTTGTTTATAATGGCTAAAAGAATGGGAAAAGTGATGCCAAAATTGATATGTGGATCAGTGTGGTTTTCTGGAGGGGAGGCAAACATTTAATAACATTAACAGAAGACTGATGATCCAGAGTGAAGCAGAATGTAAGAAAATTATATTTAGAACCATTGGCAAAGAAAATAAGGGACTCAGAAATTCAAGGATATAATTGGTATGGTAGTCAAGAAAAGCTGTATCTTTTTGCAAATGATATTATTTTATACCTGACAAAACCAGAAAGGGACATTACAGTGCTGTGGAACATTTAAGACAGTTTCAAATCTTCTCAGAATAAAAAATTAAGAAGCTAAAACAAAGGCAATAGTGGTATATTATGTACCCACACAATGATTGGTCCAGCAATATCCATATTTATGGGGACATGATAAAATGAAGTATTTAGGAGTGTGAATTAAAAATGTTTGATGTTGTGACAACTAAGGATATTTATGAGGAGACTAAACATAAGATAATTTAAAAAATGAGAAATTGAAAGCTTTGTTACAAGAGTTGGATATGGATAGTAAGATACAAGCATTTAAATGTTTTTAGTCCCTTTAATTTTATACACAGGTCAGGTATATTTTTGTCAACCAGAGGAGAAGTTGTGGATAGCAATTAAAGAGCTGAAGGGTTTTATCTGGGAGGGGAGGATGGCATGAGTCAAGTGAGATAAGCTGATTCTTTGAATAGAACAGTGCGGACTAGGATTACAGAATTTGAAGGGGTATTTTAGAGCAACACAGTTAAGGCTCTTATGCATAGCACAAGCAGAAAACTATAATTCAAAGTGGAAAGGGGTGATAATGATACAGGGGAGAAGCTCAGGAAACGAGGAGAGACTGAGATTTTGGAGGCAGACCCTTAAGGAGAACGACAGTAGTCATACAGAATATTATATTGATAAATTAGCAGAAAGTTTTTTTAGAAATAATCCTGCATGGGAATAGAGAAAAGAGATTCTGCCGATAGGGATTATTGCAATTAGGATACAGACAACAGGCAATAGAGGGCTGGGATTTATTTGAGAAAACTAGTGAAGGATCCAAGGTATTGGGAGCAAATAACTAGATGGGGAAAGGTAATAGAATGGGGAGATGCCAAGAATGTATTTGAACTGCAGGTTAGAGATTGCCTTCCCTGTCAAGGATTGATATCAGAATATAGGCAAACAGAGAGAACTAGGAAGGTCCTAAATGAAAGACTAACACTAATACAGTTTTTAGTAGAACCTAGAACAGAGGCTGCTGTTAAAAAAAGGAATTATTGGTACGTCATATAAAATATTGCATGACAACTATAGGAATCAGTTAGAGGATCTTAGAAAGGATTGGGAAGAGAGATTGGATAACTCACAAAGAGACAATGGGGAGATATATGTGTATATCCCAAATATGCAACGAAGTCTAGAAGATTTAGGATCTTTGCTTTGAAGTGTTTACATGGGTATTTTTATACCCCAGGTAGACTCCAAGGAATGTTTCCTCATGTAGACAGCAAATGATGGAGGTGTGATGGGGAAGAAAGAGGTAACGGAATATATTTTCTGGGAGTGTAATGAGTTGGCAGACTTTAAAGATTCCCTGCAGACTGCTCTGTCAGGCATACTTTGTGAGCAAACTGGTGTGACTAAGGAAATTATCTTTTTGAGCTATAATATAGAATACATAGTAAGGCCTTGCTGAGTCTATTTATGGTGCCTGCCAAAAAATCAATTTACTAGAAAATGGAAATCAAATTCTAAACCAACTTTACTAGAAGTGGTGAATATGGTAATAGACCAACTGGAATTGGGATCTTTAGAAAAGGGAAGGAGCAAACTGTATAGGAAGAAAATGGGAATTGTGAGAGCAGTATATGCAGAGGAGGAACGAGGTTTAAAAGAAGGCAGGATTTTTAACGACCTAAGTAATACGTAATTGACAATGACTGGATGGGTCTATATTAGAATAATGAAACCTCACTTATGCGAATTCTGAAAGGCCAACACATAAACAGTGAACCACATGAGCACCGAACGTCCTTAAGTGTGAAATTCAAAGTACAAAATCGCCATAGTTGTCCACACCATGTTTAGTGAGGTAAAATGTCAGTAGGAGATTCCCTTATCTGGTATAGCTCCCTAACGTAAATGTGCAATAGTTACTGACCTTAGGGTTAGGGTGCGGTTTAAGGCAAGTGCATATATAGTAATACATTCATATTTATTTTCTTTGGATGGGCATTACGTAGTGGGCGGTGGAGTTGGCCAACTATGGCAATTCGATATTTTGAATTTGCGCTTAAGGACGTTCAGTGTTCTTGCGGTTCGCTGTGTATGTGCCGGCCTTTCGGGATTCGCGTAAGTGAGGTTTTGGCATTCTAATATAGACCCTGACTGGATATATTATAAGTGATGTATAGTGTTTGCAACTACAGTTGCCTCAACAGAGTTTATGATGCATAAATGTTTGCAACTATAATTGTGTTAATGTGTTTTGTTTTTGATTTATACAAATGAAAAATTGCATCTGTCATGCATGATAATTTAATAAAGATATTTTTTTGTTTAAAATAAAGATCATCACAGACCTAAAGACCTTGAGCTACCAGGAGAGGCTAAAGCAATGTCCCTTAATACTTCAATTAATACCAGAAACAAGGACCTAAATCTTAACAAACAAGTAAACACAACACAGCCGTGTCTATATTACATAATCGAACTTTTAAAAGTTCGAATGTCATATGATTGACACCATATGATCAAACTTTTAAAAGTTCAAAAATGTAAAAAAAAATAACTAAACCAAACAAAAAAACTTACCTGAACGGTTTAAGCAGGGAGGCAAGCCCCCTGCACCCCCTACACCCCCCGCTCTTTAAATATACCAACTCCGAGATCGCACTGCAGTGCAGAAAATGGAAATCTTCCCATTCCACACTGTACGGAGATCTCCATTGAAACGTTCAAGCTTTTAAATGTTCGATCATATGGTGTCGACCATATGATGTTCAAACATTTAAAGGTCCAACAACGTAATATAGACCCACACAGCCAAGTTTATCACACTGCACCTCCCAGACTCTGGAACACACCTTCCCTCCAGGTTAAACTGAGTGATTCACTAGTTTACTTAGGTTCATAGGTTGGTACTAGGCTGTCAGCCCTAGGGCCTATACAAGCCTAGCCATAACAATTCCCTGGCTATTTCTTCCCACATTATTTACTTTCCTGGACCCCTGTCTAGCAGGGCGACTGACATGATCCCTGGGGTGAATTTCCTTTCTCCCATCCAATCGTCAAGGTTCCTCTTGAAGAGGTCCAAAGAGGCACTCTGCTTGACATGTATGGGCAATCTATTCCAGAGTCTGGGGAGTCTCTGGGTCAGGAGCCTATCCCTCCAGCATGTTTTGTTTATTGTGATGACAAGGTTTAGATCCCTGGAGCGTGTAGCTCTGAGGGATTGGGATTTCTTTAAGTGTAGCATGTCCAACAGCTCTGGGTTTGACATGGCCTTGTATGTTAAGCAGAGATCACCTCTGAGTAGACGATATGTGACAGAGTATAGCTGGAGTTTTTAAGGCGGTCAGCGTGGGGCATCTGCTTTAGGCCTGTGATTCTTTTAGTGAGGTATTTCTGAGGCCTTTCCAGTTGTTGCAGATGTCTTGAGAGGTACATACCAAATGGGGCGTTGTATTCTATAATGGGTCTAATGAGGGATGAGTACAGTGGGACAATGACCTCCTTTTTTCTGGATGAAAAGCCCTTCGTGATGAGGTGTGCCACATAGAAGGATTTCCTGACTGTTGTGATGATGTGGTTATCGAAGGTGAGACCACTGTCCACCTGTGTCCCTAAGTCTCTTATCACACTTTCTGTGTTTAGTGTACTGCCACTTATATGGTAATTCATGGATACATGTTTTTTCCCAAAGGAGATAACAATACATTTCTTGGCATTGAGCTTGAGCCCATGGCTCTGGCACCAAGCATCTGTTTCTGTAAGGCCCTTTTGTAGAGTATCCACATCATTTGGGGATTCAATAATGGCTCCCAGTTTGCAGTCACCTGCAGACTTTGTTAGCCAGAGTCCCTTAGTGTTGACCTGTACTTCAGAGAAGTAGATGCCAAACAAGAGTGGCCCCAGGACTGAACCCTGAGGTACTCCACTTGTCACTTGTCTGGAGCTGGATTTGGAGTCGGCTACTTTTACAGTGTGGGTTCTATCAGTAAGCCATTTAGCAACCCATTGGGTGACATAGGGATTAATGCCCAACTTAGTAAGTTTATCTATGATTCCAGAGTGGGGGTGGTGTCAAAGGCCTTGGCAAGGTCTAGATAGGCTGTGTGGACCACCTTACCCTTATCCATGGCTCTGGAGACTGATTCAAAGAAGTCAATCAGGTTCAGGAGACAAGATCGGCCCTTCACAAACCCAAACTGGGTGGGGTCCAGTGTTTGAAGGTTGCCAATGTCTTTGTTTATAAGTTCCATGATAATACGCTCCATGGCCTTGCAGATAAGGCTTGTCAGACTGATGGGGCGGTAGTTTCCGGGATCCAAGGTGGCTCCCCCCTTGTGGATTGGGATAACTGTAGCTCTGCGCCACTCAGTGGGCACGAAACCTGAGGTGAGGCTATGATTAAGCATGACACTTAGGTGAGGTGCCAGTACATATTGTAGTTCATGTAGTACACAGCCCGGGATGTCATCTGGTCCCATGGATGCTGTATTCTTGGCTTTAGAGAGTGCGTTTTGTACCTGTGTGGCCGTTATTACTGGAATTTGGCAATCTTCCAGTATTGAGATGGGCCATTTAGGGGGTGAGAGGGGGGTGAAGTTGGCACTGAATCGATCTGCCAGGATATTTAATGCCATTCTGTTTTAGCTCAGAGCAGATCTGAGCATTGCCATTTAGATTCTTGACATAGTTATAGAATGCTTTGTGGTTGTCTTTGGAATCTTTGGCAATTTTATTTTCGTAACTAGCTTTGGAGGATTTTATGAGGCATCTCAGTTTCTTACTGAGGCTAGTAAGGGAGTTTTTTGCATCCTGGGATTTTCCTCTTTTTTGCAAAAGTTTCTTCCTTTTGTTGTAAAGTTTGTTTATGGCAGGGGACCACCAGATTGGCTTCCTTTTTTTGGATGAAAGCATTTTGGTTCTATTTGGGATGGCATGAATCATGCATGAGTGGATGTGCTCGTACAGTGCCTTAGTGTAGGATTCAGCAGTTGAACTTTCAGTTCCCGTCTGCATAGGTGTCATGAAGTTTGTCACTTCTGACTTGAGTAGCATGAAGTTGGCTTTGGAGAAGTTTTTTATGGTGGTTTCTTTACTGGGGGTGGGGGTGGGATGTGGATGTTAAGGGTGATTAGCTTATGGTCAGATCTGACTAACGAGGGGGTGACCATAGGTATGGAGCATTGATTTCCCATGTTGGTAATGACCAGGTCTAGGATATTGGAGCCCCTGGTGGGACTATGGATTAGTTGATCCAGGGCGTTGGAATTTATGAATTCCAAGAACCGTTGCGCAAAGGTGTTGGGACATGAGTAGTTTTCCCAGTTAATAGCAGGGTAGTTAAAATCACCCAGTATTAGGGTGTTTGGTTCTATCTTAATATTTTCCAGTATGTTTAGAAAGGTGTAGTGAGAATCTTGGGGTATGGTGGGGGATCTGTAGCAATCTACAATTTGGATTGCAGTCTTACCTAGTGTTAGTTGCACTTGGAGAATTTCAGACACATTGTGTTGGCCAACTAGCCTGGTGGTGTGAATATCCTTGGTGAATATTGACACTCCTCCACCGTTAGTGTTTCTGTCCTGGTTTGGTGGCCGAAAAGTGTGGTAAGAGTTGTAGCCTGGTATTGCAGGGGTGCTCTCTGGAGCCTTGAACCAGGTCTCAGTTACTGCACAGATATCGATGTTCTCCATTTTTAGGAGTGCCTCGAGAGAGTGCATTTTGAGGTTTAGACTTCTAGCATTGAGTAGCATTACCTTCAGATTTTGCATTGTACCTGTTACGGTGGTGGTTTTGTCCTTTGAAGTTTGCCTAAAAAAGGCACTATAGGGGTGGCAAGAGCCTTAGCCAGTAACCTGAATCCCAGGGGCGACAGGTGCAGACCATCTCTGGCAAAGCATCGTGGTCTGTCAATCATGTCATCCCAGGCAGACAGATACTGGATCCCCTTTGAATGACACCATAAGCTTAGCCAATTGTTGAAGTCAATCATTTTATCCTTATATTGTGGTATAATTCTGGGTGAAGGCAGGATGTTACTCAGGGCTAGGGTCATACCTGCCTGGGCCGCATGATCCGAGAGCTCTTCCATGTCTCTTTTCATGTAGTCCAAGGAGGTACGTCTCAAGTCATTCACTCCAACATGGACAGTGACAGAGTCATATTTGTACTTGTTGTGGAGTGACTTGAGTGCATGCGTTATGTGGCGGATCCTGGCACCCGACAGGCAGCTGACTGTAATTTTCTCCTTATTCAACCTGGTGAGAGGGACATCAGTGTGCCAGACTATAGAGTCACCTATGACTAAAGTGTTAGGTACATTGTCTTGCCTTAGGGGCTGTTGCTGGGTGGCACACTGGTGTTGTGAACTATGTGACACGTTGGTTGTGATTGGTGTTTGTTTGCGTTTCAGCTTCAGAGGTCTTTGTTGCTTGGGCAGGTTACAGTTAAGGGCCTCTGCATATGTGGATTTAGTGTTGCTATATGTGGGTGTTGGTGGTGCGGGTTTAGAAGGGCTATGTGTTGCTTGAGGTGTAGTGTGGGTGTTAACCTTCTCCTCTTGACTGTTTAGCGCAATCTTGGGTGGAGAGCTTTGCTTCCATTTTGGCTATGTAAGTGCATCTCTCACAGGTTGTAGTGTTGGGTGGTAGGAGGAGAGGGTTGTCTGTGTACATGAGGCAATTGCTGCATTGCCCCAGTATGCCCAGATTCACCAGGTGGACAGGAGAAATCACCGGAAGCTGACCCTTGGACATGCCTGGTTTGGGGCTCTTTTTTTCCTTTGTAAAGTATAGGAGCTGTTTCCTTAGCAAGGTACTTTGCAATTATAGGCTGTTTAGTGCCTACTATTAATTTCTCCTTGTTAACAAGGAGAGTTCAGTGTTTGTATGAGTTTAAGGCTTCCTAGTGCTTTCCAGCAGGTATTAGAGAAAGTGCTAGTCACAGGGATGCTTAAAGGTAAGATTGAAAAGAATGCACTCTGCAGTGTGCACTAGAGAAGTTAGATGTGAAAGTAGGTAACTTGAGTTTTACCTGTTTAAAAAGTTAAGGTTTAGTGGAGAGTTACTATTCTTAAAACAGCAAGATGGATTGAAAGGGGTGGTCACTTTTGTATTTTGGTACTATGAAATACTGTAGGATGGCCAATAAATTTAAATAATTGAAGGGGTGGGATTTCAAAAATGATGATTTTGTGATTACTCGCATAAGCCAGTGAAAGTAGAGAGAAATGAGATATATGGTCAGATTAACATAAGAGGCGGGCAACTAGAAAGACAGTGGTATTTAACAAGACAAATTAAATGAGTGGGAGGGTGGGAAAAATTCTGCCTGACTCAGAACAGAGAGAGCTGTGGTCACATTTGAAGTTTTAATATGCTGTTAAAACAGAATGCAAGCAAAACACAAGGTAAAGAAAACAAACTACAGTATTCAAAATATAGAAAGGCAATACAGTAATACAAAAAATAAAAGCAAACTAACCTTTCCTTCACAGCAAAGTACTTCCAACAGAAACTGGATGGGTCTCCACAAATTTATGCCAGGACTGTCTGGCCCTCATTGAGAAAGGTGATATGACCTGAAGGTGGGTACTGACAGGGTGTGTGAATGGACCTAAGACTAAGTTGCCTTGAAATGTCTATGAATCTATGAATTTTTAGTCACTTTTTACATTTTACATAAAGTGTCTTATGTTTGTTTCTCAGTCATGTGATAGTGTGCAGCAAACCTCTCAGACATCCCTATTTTGGAGGAACATACCCATATCCAGGTCTGATATACTCCCTCGCATGATGTACCTATTTTTTGGAAGTATATCACAATTTTCTGGCTTGATTTATCCCTTCACAAAATGTTTTAAATCCCCCTCATCATATATGATTTTTGAAGCTGTCATTCACACAGAAAACCATACTGTATGAC
This sequence comes from Protopterus annectens, assembly GCF_019279795.1. Taxonomy (NCBI): domain Eukaryota; kingdom Metazoa; phylum Chordata; order Ceratodontiformes; family Protopteridae; genus Protopterus; species Protopterus annectens. Next base: position 254,635,604 of record NC_056743.1, read on the forward strand.
TAATATACAATATAATTTAAAGGAAGAGGACACACATCTTACATCTCCCCTTTTTTCAGAATCAAAAATAAATTACTTTGTGTGGGAGAATTTTCTAATGCACTTCATTAAAGTGTCCAGATTTTATATTGTCTGTTTGATAATGTGCTTATATGTTCCTATCATTTTCCATCTTTCTGTCACTGTTTTTAATCATGTGATTCTGACTACTATCCCACATTTGTAATGGAATTAGAAAGAGTTGTATGCTATTTGTTATTCAGATTTTATGCTACTTAGATATCCAGGTTTTTGACTAGATATACTCATTTTTCAAGGACTTCTGTACCTATTTTCAGAGTCTGCAGATGAAGTATGCATGTCTGTTTTTCATTTTAAATCAACATATGTTGACATTCATTACATCTGTCATACAGACTGGTGCACCTGCAATGTACATAATGAATGCAATATAGTAATGGGAACAATATTATTTGTATATTAAAGTTGTATCTGTAATTTGCTTGGTAGGAGAGAGGAAGATGGAGGGAGAACTCAGTGGAGGGTTGATGAAAGAAGGAAGAAAGGAAAATGTGAAAGGTTATGCAAGATTTGATATTTAATGTTGCATAATCAATTTGTTTTTCTTAGAATAGGTTGATCGCAGTAGGACGGCAATTCAAAAGAAGTATTACAGTAATAAGTAATGGAGAGGGGATAGATTTCATAATACGCCAATAAGGAATCATTTTTCTTCAAGCTTTAAGTAAACAGTTAGAACATATGTATGATAAAGACAGGTTTTTAGTAGAGCAAATCTTTTTATATAGTTTATTTTTGTTAATGTTTGGTTTATTTTTAATAGGTATGCATAATTTATTCCTTTATATTGCATTGTTCCAGTCTTTTTCATTCTGTGCACATGCATGTCATAGTAGATGGCTTGTTAGTTAGCTAATTAGTTAATCTTGGGCTAGGTATGTTAGTCAGGAGGGGGTCTGTGTCATTTGATTGAATACTGATTTGACTGAATCACAAGTGGTCAAACACAACTGAAAACACATTTGACTGAATCACCATTAAATATAACTACTAAATATTAAAAAAAAAACACTATCTACCAATACAGTGTGTATTGGATTGTGGGACATGGAGCTAAATATGTGAAAAAAAATTACATATTTTATCAAATAACGTAAAAAAGCTATACAGACTTTTGTGTGTGTGCATGTTGGGGAATGGGGTCGGTAATTTAGATGTAATTTAGGTAAAAAAAAAGGTTCCAGTACTAAAAGACTATCATCTTCTGCTAAGGCTGTGAAGAACTGCATCTAAAATATTTAACCCTTTCCCTCCAATGTAACTCTTTTGAGTCTGTGCTCTAACTTCCAGTAGGTTTGACCTGAATCTTTTAAAAAATTAACTTATCTTCTCAGAGTTCCAACAAATGTTTATATCTTATTTTTAATGACTGCACACTGTAGGCTTATTGCTTTAGAATGTGAATGCTTATCTATGCTTATTGTCATAAAATATATGGATTTTCTTACTGTCATGTGCTCTTATATCCAGTTGTTAGTATTTCTACTCTTAATGTATTTATGTTGGAGCTTTTCTCCCAAAGCCTCCACTGATAAGGTTCAACCTGCTGCCAGGCTGGACCCTCCCAGTAAACAATACGAAATAAATAAATAGTTACTAGAAAACTGTTAGCAGCAGACAATTCAGGGCAAAGTAGTGTTCCATTCACTTTCTTCTAGTTCTTAATATCAATTTTATAAGCCACATTAAAACACAGCAAATATTAATTTTGTAATGTTGTTTAAAGAGCTATGATATCTCAGTAACCTTTCAAACACACATACTAGCAGTAGCATTTTCGTAATACTATATAATATATATATATATAATATATAATATAATATAATATGAAAATTATTACAATACAAACAAATGGTATACAAATAATATTCAATATCGCGTTGTTTGCCATCATGTACACTTTAAGTTGAAATCTTCTAATACTTTGCATGTAGCATGGTTTTGGAGTTGTTAATCCAAATACCTACAGGTATCAGTAGGATGTAGCTGCAAAAATACCTGTAGGCATCACTAGGCTGTAATGAGTTAAATAATTCTGCAGAACGGGCACCTTGTTTTTCACTTGCTACTCATTTCTTGAAACTTAAACATATATCTACAGAATTTATACTTCCAGTGATTTGACTACAAAGATTGATTCTGTTAACATGATTTTGTGTTATTTGTCTGATTTCAGTGTTCTTTCTTTCAGAATGACTAATTGCCACATATTAATTAGAATTAGTAGAATTCTCTCACGTGGTAAAATTTAAATATCTGAAGGAACTGTTTAATTAGGACATAGGAGATAATTTCCTAATAAATGATAATGGGAAAACACATGACATTATACTGTGGATGCTCTTAAGTCATACTATTTGGTAGAATTTTTGGTTGGTGTTAAGAAAAGGAATGGGACAATGATTCCAGTGACATTCAAGATTATTTAAAAGCTGTCAAATTAAAAGTATAGAAAGGAGAAACTATCATTTTGGACTTAGTTTAGGCATTGAATACATTATTAACTGTATTTGAATCACAAAATAGCAATAGCTTTAGAAAAGGTGAAACTACACCTGTATGCAGTTAATTCCACAGGGCTTGTATATGCTAGCAACTGAGTCTAGAATTCTAGCTATATCAAATCAAATACAAGTTATGAAAATTTCAAGAAGTAGTAAAATGTTACCAGTGTAGAGGACAGCTTGAGCAGCATTCAGAAAGTATGGAAAATATTTATAATGGGTAGTGGTATAATTAGGATTTTTCAAATTATACTCCTAAGGTTTCTCCCTCCCTTACTGATGCCCCTCATTTGCAGACATTTATGCTGCCCCACCCCCAAATGATTTACTACCTTCAAGCCAGTGCATGGTTACTCAATACATAATTAGTCAACCCGCGGTTGTATTCTTATCCACAACACAATGCTGTAGTGCAGCCTCCTGTTTGGGGTGTTATATCACAGCTCTTTTCAAGTATGAGATGCAATGCAGGAGACGTACCACATCACAGTAATTAGACTTACTAAGGTGTACATGTGCCATGTCGCAGTAATCAGTCTTACTAAGGTGTACATCTACCACGTCACAGTAATCAGTCTTACTAAGGTGTACATGTGCCACGTCACAGTAATCAGCCTTACTATGGTGTACATGTGCCACGTCACAGTAATCAGTCGTACTAAGGTGTACATGTACCACGTCACAGTAATCAGTCTTACTAAGGTGTATATTTATCATGTCACAGTAATCAGTCTTACTAAGGTGTACTCACATCAAACTTCACACATACAGCACAGGACACTTGTCCTTCCTCTTTGACTGGTATGGGCAGCTGTTTGGTACTCTGGTCTTGGTTCGCTTAACTGTGTTAATAACCTAAACCTTTTGCAGTAAACAGCACATGGCCAATCTATATCCAAGCATACAATAAGTACACTACAAAGTGCAGGTTTTATTTATTCACCCACTCAGACCTAGTGGACATACCTATCAACTGTCCCTGACTTTGCCTCATACTTTTGACCTGTGTTTAGTGTTACATTCAGTCAGTAATGCCAGCCAATAGAGCTTCATACTTCTTATTTTTCAGGAAATAGATATTGATGCAAAATCTGTTGATATATTACCTTTTTAAGTGAATTACGGTAACATTTACAAATCATCCTTGATTTTGGACCTTTGTTCCCCCATTATTTTTATCTTTGCTCAGAATTAGGTTCATAGGTTCATAGGTTCATACTAGGCTATCTGCCCGAGGGCATTTACAAGCCTAGCCCATAGTTTTGTGGCTTACGCCACCCCTTTAGTATGGGGAACTATACCCATTATTTTGCTGTGCCTCTGTCAAGCAGTGACACTGAGGTAATCCCTGGGGTATATCTGCGATCTCCCATCCATTGGTCAAGATTTCTCTTGAACAAGGCCAGCGAGGTGCTCTGCCTCACATATACCGGGATTTTATTCCACAGCATAGGGAGTCTTTGGGTGATGAATCTATCCCTCCAGCACGTCCTATTAATAGCCGTGTCGAGGTTTAAGTCTCCCGCCCTTGTGGCTCTGACGGATCTAGATTTTTTGAGGTGCAGCATATTCATCAAATCGGGGTTTGACATCGCCTTGTATGTTAGGCAAAGGTCACCTCTGAGCAAGCGGTAAGCGACTGAATAGAGCTGGAGTTCTTTCAGTCGGGCAGCATAGGACAGATGTTTGAGACCCTTTATCCTTTTGGTGAGGAACTTTTGTGGCCTCTCCAGCTGCTGCAAGTGTCGGGTCAGATACATTCCGAATGGGGCATTGTACTCAATCATTGGTCTGATGAGTGATGAGTATAGGGAGACTATGACCTCCCTTGATCTAGATGAGAATCCCTTCATGATAAGGTGGGCAATGCAGAAGGTCTTCCTAACTACTTTAGCTACATGGGTGTCGAATGACAGACTGCTGTCAACCTGGGTCCCCAGGTCCCTGATAACTTCTTCTGTGCTCAGTGGATTGCCACCTATTTGGTAGCTAGGGGTAACCTTGTTTTTCCCGAAGGGTATGACTATGCATTTTTTGGCATTTAACTTTAGGCCATGGCTCTGGCACCAGTTATCCGTTTCTGTGAGACCCTTCTGAAGGATATCTGTGTCAGATGTGTTTTCTACTAATTCTTGAATAAAGATATTTAGAGCTATGCTAGAGGAATGTCAGCTGCTGATCAGGTATGAGGCTGGGTTGGTATCACTGTCATCAGCCTACTGCATTACATCTCTTGTTCACAAGAAATTCACCTGATGCAATAGCAATGCTGTCTTCTCTTCTCTATGATACCTGCTTTGCCTGAAACTTTATAACTGCTACCATATTCTTGTGTTCTTCATTGTCAGTGACAGTGTGCCTTAATTCTAGACTGTCCAGAAAAATTCTGAACAGTTGGCAGCCCACTGTATTAAGAGTAAATGTTTGGTGTCTGGTGAGGACCCCAAACCACCAAACGTTTACTCTGAATACAGTGGTAAGCTGTTTGGAGCTGTGGCTTTGGTTCACTTAACAAAGTTAACAATCTCAACCACTCACAACAAACAGCCTCTGGCAAGGTCAAGCATAGCCTACAGTAAGTTTTCTATAGCACACAACCTTGCCTATTCTGTAATCCACCTAGTCCGACATAGAGGAGCATCAGCTGCTGGACATATACCAGACTGGATTGTAACAAATGCTACAAACCTAGTGTGCTACACTATTTCCAATCCCCAAAGCACCAGATTAAAGTTCCTCTCAGCACAGCACACCTGCAGACATCTTTAAAGTACTGCAGTTTGGTTCACTTAATAATGCTAACAACCTAAACCATTTGCAGGAAAAATCCACTAGCAAGACAGTTTCAATCCTACAGTAAGTATTCTGCAGGAAAAGCCTCATGCACACAGTATTACCCATTCACTAAAATACAGTACACACAGCACAAGACTCAAACAGGAAGGTTAATGACTCAGTATTAACCTTAAGCCCCCATCTGTAGGGCCTCTTCCTCAGTACAGCCAGCGTCAACATGATAATCTGTCTATTTCAGTTCAAAATACAACACATGAATTGTTAAGCAACAGCAAAAAATATATGTATACATTTAACCAAGAGAGTATATTTTAAAACCTCCCAGCCAACTCTCATCCCAGTCAAATAATTTTACAACTGATGCAATGCAGGAGACATTAATAATGTAAGAGGCTTCCCATGCCAGCAAAAGAAGCGATCTACGACAAATCTGGGATCCTCCTCACCTTTTTATACCTTGAACATATATAGCACATAACTATTTGTTCACAGAGGACTTTCACAGATTATTCACTTAATTTGAGAATTTTATCATGTGTAAAGAAACCCTTATTTATTTATTTCTCTAAAGCTGATCTGATCTGATTTGTAAATAACTCCACCCCAGTAACAGTTCAATGTACATTTGTAAAGGGTGCCAGAACTACTAAATTGTAGTGCACAATGGAACACAGGGTTAAAATAGTTCAATGCCTGGCTGGCTGGTAGCAATTACAAAGTTTCAGGCAAAGCAGGTATCATAGAGAAGAGAAGGCAGAATTGTTACTGCATTAGGTGAATTTCTTTTTTTTTCTCCAATAAAAATTTTATTAATTTATACACAACTACAAACAAAATAGAATATGACAGTTGAAAGATCAGTGAAAATTAGTCGTTGTGCCAATATAACTACTAAACACTATCAAGTCTAATACTAATAACTATATACAATATCTACAAAGTGCTATTAATACACAAGAAGGTAAAACATGGGAAACAAGTATAAGACTATTTTTGTAATGTATATATAGAAGAAATGTGCAGTATTCTAATACACCATTCTGTATTACAACACAAATATTTAAAGCGCTTTCTGATCTTCAAGAATGTGGTCAAAGAGAAGTTTCCAAAATTTCTGATGGTAAGCTTGTTTATTTATATTTCTTATAATAAGTTTTTGAAAGGATATGTATTTAATAGCCATGTTTCTAAAGCCATTCCAAGTGAGCTTGGTGCGATCTAGACAATCTTTGCTTATATTGAGCTTGATTAATGAACAGATAGTAATTAGAACATGATACTTCAGTTTAGAGAGCTTGAGGTCCTTAATGTGGCTAACAGTAAGTTCCCAAGAGTCTAAGTTTAAAGTATTATCCCATGTGTGTCTGTTTGACAGGAAACCAAATTGTTTTGGGCATATAAGGGACATAACTTTTTTAAGTCTCTCAGCTAGCAGTAAAGATAACATTTTAATATCCATATTGATCAAAGAGATCGGCCTGTAGTTCTGCGGGTTAGATTTATGTAAGTTATTTTTAGGGATAAATATTGTTTTACAGTTGTTTATATAAAGATCAGTTATACCTTTAAATTTGATATAATTATATACCTTCAAAAGGATGAATGCCAGTTTTTTACTGAAAGTTTTATAAAATTCTGGTGTATACCCACCCGTACCTGGAGCCTTGCTTAATTTTAATTTATGTGTTATTTCAATTATTTCTTGCAGTGTGAGTGAAGCTGCGAGGAGCGCTGTTTGTCATTTAATTTAGGAGATGTGTGATTCTTAAAGAATCTCTCAATCTCAAGTATAGGGGTTTGTTGTGTATCCATCCCGTATGTCTTAGTGTACATTTGTTGAAATATTTCTATAATTTGTATATCTGATTTGGATATTTTGTCTTGGTAGTGCAGCACTGATTTCCTAGAAACTTCCTGTTTATTTTCTGTTATTCTCGTTAAAGTTTTAGACGGAATCTGCGCCCACTCAGAGTACTTTGCAATGGATCTAAACTCCTGAAGTGTGTAGTTGTGCTAGTGTAGCTCAAATAGTTATTTTTGAGTACTGTGGACTGATTTCTCTAAATCAGGATTTTGGTTCTGCTGAAACTTCTTTTCCAGCTCTTTAAGTGTTGCCATTAACTTAGCCTCTTTTTTCCCCATTTTTTTTTTTTTAAATAAGAGGCTTTTTGGATTAGTACTCCTCTGAGCCTCGCTTTACAAGCCGCCCATTGAATGTCATATTGGAATGTTAGTGGTCTCTAGATTATTCTCGAGCTCTGTTAATATGTCTGTAATCTCTTGAATCACTTCTGTTTTAAATAGTAAGTTATTGTTTAAAGACCAGTTACACCTATTAACCTTTCTTAATGATTTGCCTGACCAGTTTAATTTCAGAGTAATTTTTGAGTGGTCAAATAGATATCTGGGTGCAGTTGAATATTTTATTTCCCCTCTGATCAGAGAATCTGAAATAAGAAAGAAATCTAGTTTAGACCAGGAATTATAGCATTTAGAGTAATATGTGTAAATATTGTTCTTTTCAACATAGTCTCCAAATGAGATGGGATGGGATCAGTGAGGGAAAAGTCTGAGATAAGTTCCACTATAGCTACCAAAACTTGACGGTTGTGTGAGTTTAGGTTGCTGGGACGATCAAGACCTGGGTCAATGACTGCATTCCAGTCTCCTCCTTTTATGTGATAATAATCTGGAAACGTACACAATAAATTATAAATTTCTAAAATGAAATTTTTGTTGTCTTAGGCATAGGCCATAGATATTTAAAAATAAGGTAGTTTTTTCCTTAGAGGGGCTCAGGGCTGTGAAGAAGCACCATCTACCATTTGAATCAGAGTTATACTCTATGACTGATTCTTGAAAATATTTTTGTAATTATAATAGCCACTCCCCTAGTTAGAACTGTCCCCAGCTGATATAGTTGTTTTTATCCATTTCCTGTAAGCATCTCTCCTCCAGTCTTCCTTAAACATATGTGTTTCTTGTATAAAACATATAATTTGCTTCAGATTTGAATAATAAATGTAGCACCAATTTTCTCTTATTTTTATCCTGCAGTCCTCTCATGTTTCACGAATCTATTGTCCACATTCTTAGAATTTAAACTGAAACTTAAGTATTGCCATTTTTATTTTGAAGTATTCATTTAGTCTTTAGGCCCTTAGATTCTTTTTTAGAGGTAGGCTAAAAATGTCTCCTAGCTTAGTAGCACTTGACTCTTTCAAAACTAACTTTGTGCCTAACCACCTACTCTCCTTGTTTGAAAGAGCTTGGACTGTGAGGGTTACTGGTTGAGCCAATAATATATAGTGTCTTAACAAAATAGGGGGTATAACCTATGAACGTTAATTTATTTGACCCTTCTAACTCTTGAGTAATTCTCAAACTATTATGCATCCCTAAAATTACCCCAAAATTAGCCATCCTTAACCCTACTTGAGGTATCTACATTCTCCTAATAGTGAATTATGCCACAACTACATAAAGAAAAAAAAAAAAGAATATTTGTTGAACTTTCCTCATATAGATGCTTGTTAGCATGTAAGTTGTATTTACAGCATTTCCTACCTATACTACAAGAGCAATTCCTAGCCAGAATTTATAATTAAATTCAGAGCAGTGAATATAGTCGTTACTGTCATACTGTGCTAGAGGATGTATCTAGGCTATCACCCAGCAGGTCAAATTTAGGACTAATTGTTTACGGAGTAATCACTCCTCCTTTTGCATTTTCATTCAAAGAAAGAGAAACGAAAAAGATAAAGTACAGAATAAAGACCAGGAAAATGAGAATCAATCCAAGTTGTCTTAAATATATTCTTCTACTGAGTTAGGGTGAGATCAGTTCAGGTCCCATCCTGTATCCCAATATACTAAAATGCTAGCTTCATAGGTGGGATTTATCATAATAATCTTAAAATAAAAAGTTAAACAAAGTATGCTCGAAATCAGCACCTATTTATTATTTCTTCTTGTGAAAGCTGGAGACCGATCTCGTATATGACATCGAGCAAATATGGTAAGTCAATCTCTGTTGGTCTTACTGAGTGTCGCTGGCTCCAGAAATCATCTCTTCCCACCGATTTTCATTTAGAGTGAATCTTAAGCAGCAGCACAGAGTACATCTTTAGGTAAGGTAAGCCCTTACCTCATTGAGCATTGGCTTGTATGTAGGTTCTTATGCAGTAATCTTTAGTCTTGATTATCATGAGATTACGTAAGGGTAACGTTTTTGGAAGCACAGGAAGTTGTTGCACTTAATATCTCCTAACATACAACATCTTTTATACTTTGCGTTCCAAGGCCTCCTTACCAAGCTTGAGGGTGTACTTCCGGTATTCTACAACCTGTTTTACCAGAACCGGAGTACTTGTTTAAAAAATAATAGAGCATGGGGTCATAGGTTGGTACTAGGCTATCAGCCCTAGGGCCTATACAAGCCTAGCCATAACAATTCCCTGGCTATTTCTTTCCACACTATTTACTTCCCTGGACCCCTGTCTAGCAGGGCGAATGACGTGATCCCCAGGGTGAATTTCCCTTTCTCCCATCCAATCGTCAAGGTTCCTTTTGAAGAGGACCAAAGAGGCACTCTGCTTGACATGTATGGGCAATCTTTTCCAGAGTCTGGAGAGTCTCTGGGTCAGGAACCTATCCCTCCAGCATGTTTTGTTTATTGTGATGACAAGGTTTAGATCCCTGGAGCGTGTGGTTCTGAGGGATTGGGATTTCTTTAAGTGTAGCATGTCCAACAGCTCTGGGTTTGATATGGCCTTGTATGTTAAGCAGAGATCGCCTCTGAGTAGACGATATGCGGCAGAGTATAGCTGGAGATTTTTAAGGCGGTTAGCGTAGGGCATCTGCTTTAGGCCTGTGATTCTTTTAATGAGGTATTTCTGCGGCCTTTCCAGTTGTTGCAGATGTCTTGACAGGTACATACCAAACGGGGCGTTGTATTCTATAATGGGTCTAATGAGGGATGAGTACACTGTCCACCTGTGTCCCTAAGTCTCTTATCACACTTTCGGTGTTTAGTGTACTGCCACCTATATGGTAATTCACAGGTACATGTTTTTTCTCAAAGGGGATAACTATACATTTCCTGGCATTGAGCTTGAGCCCATAGCTCTGGTACCATGCATCTGTTTCTGTAAAGCCCTTTTGTAGAGTATCCACATCATTTGGAGATTCAATAATGGCTCCCAGTTTGCAGTCATCTGCGAACTTTGTTAGCCAAAGTCTCTTAGTGTTGGCCTGTACTTCAGAGAAGTAGATGCCAAACAAGAGCGGTCCCAGGACTGAACCCTGAGGTACTCCACTTGTCACTTGTCTGGAGCTGGATTTGGAGTCGGCTACTTTTACAGTGTGGGTTCTATCAGTAAGCCAGTTAGCAACCCATTGGGTGACATAGGGATTAATGCCCAGCTTAGTAAGTTTATCTATGATTCCAGAGTGAGGGATGGTGTCAAAAGCCTTGGCAAGGTCTAGATAGGCTGTGTGGACCACCTTACCCTTGTCCATGGCTCTGGAGACTGATTTGAAGAAGTCAATCAGGTTCAAGAGACAAGATTGGCACTTCATGAACCCAAACTGGGTGGGGTCCAGTGTTTGAAGGTTGCCAATGTCTTTGTTTATAAGTTGCATGATAATACGCTCCATGGCCTTGCAGATAAGGCTTGTCAGACTGATGGGACAGTAGTTTCCGGGATCCAAGGTGGATTCCCCCTTGTGGAGTGGGATAACTGTAGCTCTGCGCTACTCAGTGGGCATGAAACCTGAGGTGAGGCTATGATTAAACATGACACTTAGGTGAGGTGCCAGTCCATATTGTAGTTCATGTAGTACACAGCCCGGGATGTCATCTGGTCCCAGGGATGCTGTATTCTTAGCTTTGGAGAGTGCATTTTTTACCTGTGTGGCCATTATTACCAGAATTTGGCAATCTTCCGGTATTGAGATGGGCCATTTAGGGGGTGAGAGGGGGGTGAAGTTGGCACTGAATCGATCTGCCAGGATATTGGCAATATCATTGGGATCAGTATATTTAATGCCATTCTGTTTTAGCTCGATGCTCCACACCTATGGTCACCCCCTCGTTAGTCAGGTCTGACCATAAGCTAATCACCCTTAACATCCACATCCCACCCCCACCCCCCAGTAAGGAAACCTCCATAAAAAAACTTCTCCAAAGCTAACTTCATGCTACTCAAGTCAGAAGTGACAAACTTCATGACACCCATGCAGACGGGAACTGAAAGTTCAACTGCTGAATCCTACACTAAGGCACTGTACGAGCACATCCACTCATGCATGAATCGTGCCATCCCAAATATCTGAGCATTGCCATTTAGATTCTTGACATAGTTATAGAATGCCTTGTGGTTGTCTTTGGAATCTTTGACAATTTTATTTTCGTAACTAGCTTTGGAGGATTTTATGAGGGATCTCAGTTTCTTACTGAGGCTGGTAAGGGAGTTTTTTGCATCCTGGGATTTTCTTCTTTTCTGCAACAGTTTCTTCCTTTTTTTGTAAAGTTTGTTTTTGGCAGGGGACCACCAGATTGTCTTCCTTTTTTGGATGAGAGCATCTTGGTTCTATTTTGGATGGCACGATTCATGCATGAGTGGGTGTGCTCTTACAGTCCCTTAGTGTAGGATTCAGCAGTTGAACTTTCAGTTCCCATCTGTATAGGTGTCATGAAGTTTGTCACTTCTGACTTGAGTAGCATGAAGTTAGCTTTGGAGAAGTTTTTTTATGGAGGTTTCCTTACTGGGGTGGGGTGGGGGTGGGATGTGGATGTTAAGGGTGATTAGCTTATGGTCAGACCTGACTAACGAGGGGGTGACCATAGGTGTGGAGCATCGATTTCCCATGTTGGTAATTACCAGGTCTAGGATATTGGAGCCCCTGGTGGGACTATGGATTAGTTGATCCAGGGCGTTAGAATTTATGAATTCCAAGAACCATTGAGAAAAGGTGTTGGTACACGAGTAGTTTTCCCAGTTAATGGCAGGGTAGTTAAAATCATCCAGTGTTAGGGTGTTTGGTTCTATCTTAATATTTTCCAGCATGTTTAGAAAGGTGTAGTGAGAATCTTGGGGTAGGGTGGGGGATCTGTAGCAAGCTACAATTTGGATTGCTGTCTTACCTAGTGTTAGTTGCACCTGGAGAATTTCAGATGCATTGTGTTGGGCAACTAGCTTGGTGGTGTGAATATCCTTGGTGAATAATGACACTCCTCCACCTTTAGTGTTTCGGTCCTGGTTTGGTGGCCAAAAAGTGTGGTAAGAGTTGTAGCCTGGTATTGCAGGGGTGCTCTCTGGAGCTTTGAACCAGGTCTCAGTTACTGCACAGATATCGATGTTCTCCATTTTTAGGAGTGCCTCGAGAGAATGCATTTTGAGGTGTAGACTTCTAGCATTGAGTAGCATTACCATCAGATTTTGCATGCTTGTACCTGTTACAGTGGTGGTTTTGTTCTTTGAACTTTGCCTAAAAAAGGCACTATAGGGGTGGCAAGAACCTTAGCCAGTAACCTGAATCCCAGGGGTGACAGGTGCAGACCATCTCTGGCAAAGCATCGTGGTCTGTCGATCATGTCAACCCAGGCAGACAGATACTGGATCCCCTTTGAATGACACCAGAAGCTTACCCAATTGTTGAAGTCAATCATTTTGTCCTTATATTGTGGTATAATTCTGAGCGAAGGCAGGATAAATGAAATTTAGTCTAAGTGTCTGGGCAATGGCTATGATTTCTAACCTCAGAGGAGATTTAAGGTTTCAGTGCTTTGCCAAAGCATTTGATGAATGCTGCTTTGGCATCTTTAGGTGAGTCGACCGCGATTTTGATATCATTGTTAAAAAAGATTAAGGTGTTTGGGAAGCGCATCTGGAATTTAATTTTACGTTTAACTCGGCACAGAAAGGTGAGTGGTTTTGCCATTTCTCTTTGATCGCTAGTGGAAGATCTTGGGACAAGGTGATTCTATGGCTGTTCCAGATTATTTGCCTTTGTTTTTTGGCGGCAAGCAGTATTCTTTGTGTGTCTTGATAGTTTAGGATCTTAACATAGATTTGTCTTGGTGAAGCTGTGTCTTGTTTTTTACGTAGAGCTCAGTAGGCCCTTTCGATTATTATATTATTACAGTCCTGACTAGACTGCAAAACTGTACCAAAGAGCTGTTTGGCCACCTGTATTAGCTCATTATGTTCATATTTCTCTGGCAATCCTCTTATCAGTATATTATTGCGTCAACTCCTAGCTTCTAGATTAGTGATTTTTGCTGGATTTCAGTAAGTGCAGTATTTTTGGCGGTCAACTCATTTCTTGGTTTTCCTAACTGGAGTTCATTTGCTTATGTTCTGGCTTCAATCAGGTCTGTGCAGTCAGCAATTCAACTAATTGTATTACCAAAACTGCTGAGTCATTCAGAGAAGTTTTGAACTACAGTCTTGAGTGGTAGAAGGGCTTGTTTAAGTTCATCTATCTGTAAATTAGTTTCAAGCCTCTGTTTGCATTAGATTTGGATACTTCTTGTTGTTGTTTTGTTGTTTTCTGTTTTTTTTTAGTTAAAATTTCTTTTTCTGGAGAGACTATTGCTGCTAGTTTCATTTTTGTAGTCTGAGTCTCCATATTTTCTATTTCTTTTGACATCTTGAAGTTTGTAGAATCCAATATTTTGCTTGCAGTCTGTGGTGTTGGTGCTTCCAGGCCAAGAGCTTACACGTGCTTTGGAGTCCCAATACAGCTCAGAGGTCAAAATAAGGGATTTTTACCAGCTTGATGCCTGAGAAACCTCCCTTTTGATTGGAATCTGCTATAATTTGCCCTAGTTCACAAGGTTAACGCATCTATTTTGTAGTTGTATGGCTTTTGATGAGAATTAGATTTTTCCTGTTAGGAGCTCCATAGAGACGGTGCTTATCAGACGTCCACCATCTTGGAATCCTGCATCAGGTGAATTTCATAATGGTGCACTACAAAAGTATAAGAGGGCAATGGGAATAGTAAGAGTGAGCAAGTAAACAAATTAGAAAGGACATAGCTCAAGGCAGATAAGAAAAGCCTTCTACCAGATCAAGCAGGTCTGAGAAAGTAAAACAGCAAATAGTTTCACAGCCTGTAATTTATGACATCATTGATTATATCTGTATGAAAGTAGGGACAAGTTGTAGTACAATAATATGTAGTTCATCAGCTGATGCTCAGATAAAATATGGTTACCTTATACACTGCTTATTAAATAATTAACTAAATGCTAATATCCAGTACTAAATGTTGCCATAAGAGGACTGCGAAAGAAATAGAGATGCGTGCATGATATGAGAGAGAGACAGGATGCAATGCAGGAACCGGGAAGCATTAGCTATTTTAAAATTTTTACAGTAACTTAGTAATTAGTACCTAATAAATTATTTTAATCTCTATTTAAAATCTAAATGTTACTCAAGTATATGACTTATGTAGAAATAATATATGTTATACAAATTATCTTTATTGAAGAACTGAATAAATTGTTTTGAGAAAGAAATGCAGCTGTCAACATGGCTTTATATATAAGCAGACAAGTGCATCTTCAGTGAAGTACAAATGTCACTTAACTTGAGACCAGCTTCATGAATGATCTCAAGTCAGCATACTGATTCATTCTGTGACAATGGCATGGCAGTGGGATCAAAGCAGATTATCTCAATCCAAAAACATGACTATGTATTTTCTACTAGGAAAGGACATGTTGGTTTAATCCCAGCAAGGCTATAACTAACTTTCTGCACACCTATGTACTAGGGTTCTGATTTCTGTTTATGCCTTACAGTTTTAAAAACCATATATCATTATTATGAAGTATGAATGGAACTCTTAAACATAGTAAACACTCAGTTTGACCAGTGAGGATGAAAATACATGTAAAATGTCAGTTTGCAGTTCAGAAACAACTCTCTCAAAAGGGCTGCAGGACTATCCGCGTTTACTGCACACCAAGCAGGCAAGTAGCATGCTTTGTGGGAAAATAAGCTACATAACACATAAAGTGGTGCTAAGTCATTCCAGAGAAGACCATAGCATGAATCAAAGTTGTCGTCTGAAACAGCATTGTGGTGCAGTTAAAGATGCATACAAATAGAAAAGAGGCCACTGTTCTCTTTGCAAGCATGATCAAATTATTGAGTGCTATAGGCAAACAAATAGGGAGATAGACAGATAGATAGTTACTCAGGTGTTAGATACCTATAACATTTTGTACTACAGGTGTAAGAAACAGTTTTTAAAACGACTGCCATAGTCAGACATCACAAAATGAATTTCCTTTCCAATACAGTGCAAGATTATATAGTCATACATATATACATATACATGTACGTATACATATATGTTATGTGTGTGCTCTTATCACCAAAAGTCCATACATTCCATTTATTTACTTTTTAATTGTGAGAGAATTTATTAGTTTAATATTTTATTTTTTTAAGAATCTAATGTATGATGGGAAAAACAGCAAGTGCAAAAGAGAGAAAGATATTTTTTTATTTTTTCTAGTATTCATAAAAATACAGGGGGCTAAAAGTTAGTCACCTTGCCTAGTTTTTAAAGCTACACAAGTTTCTTTTCATGACAGGCAAGGCTGTCCAGATTCGTAGACCTCATTGCTACCCAACAGTGCAGCTCTGTTACTGTGAAAAATAGAAAAATTGTTTCTGCAGTAGATGCAGCAGTAGAGTCATGTAGGATATGTAATGAAGTCTATTAGCATTCCGATGCAGTGCTGTGCAGGGTAAATTGCCTACAGTGGCAATTCACAGACATCTGTGCTAGGCAGTTTCCATGAAAAACACTCCTTAAAATGCATAATTGAATGCAGCACTTTAACTGTGTACACTTATGCTTTTTAGTGGAAGAGAATATGCACGGGGTGCAACAAGACAGCTTCACCCGGCTCAGACTGATGGTCCAGTAAGTAGTGCAATGAAATATGACTGTGAGTCAGGCTACGCAAGTGTGTCCATGTGTGTGTCTATCTCAAGTGTACCTCATTATGAGGAACGTTCCTCATTCTGGATCTTAAAATGACCATGTCCATCTTTATTACACATCAGAAAGGTCTGTCACACATTCTTATTTAAGACTTTTTTACAAGTTCATAGGTAAGTACTAGGTTAGCTTCTCTTGAGGGCCATTTTAACCCTAGCCAGTTTCCGTTTTTGTGCTGGAATTAATCTATTCCATTTGGTCAGAGACTGGCCTTACCCACCCCATGGTTGATAATTATATATTACCCTCAATGAGAATAACTGGGATCATACCATAGATAATTAGAGGGGACACATGCATAGGATAAAGCATTTAGGAGCTGCCTGTGTTCATTAATAGTACAGGTGTCAGTCCTGGGGTATATTTGTTGTTTCACATCCATAGATCCAAGTTGCCCTTGAATACGGACAGGGATTACCTTTGTTTTATGTGGATGGGGAGTCTGTTACAAAGCAGTGGTAACCTCTGCAAGATATATTTGTCCCTCCAAACAGTTTTGTTTATGTTGCAACCTTAAGCCATGTATTTCTGATGCCATTTGACTTGCCTAATATGCAGTAAATCCACCAGTATTGGGTTAGAGGATGCCTTGTATGCCAGACACAGGTCCTCTTTTAGCAGTCTGTGGGATACCAAGTATAGTGACAGGGCTTTCAGTCACTCCATGTAAGACATGTTGTTTAGGTCGTGTATCCTTTTAGTAAGATATCTCTGCAGGCATTCCAATTCTTGCATGTGTCTGGACAGATACATGACAAATGAAGCATTATATTCAATGACTGGCCTAATGAAGGCTGAGTCAAGAGGGACAATGACATCCCTAGATCTAGACACAGTCCCTTTGTTTATAAACTGTGGAATATGGAAGATCTTTCTTACAATAGTCACATGATGGCCAAAAGTGAGGACACTGTCCGGATAAGTTCCCAAATCCCAAACAACTGGGTTAACTCTCAAAATTCCGTAATAACCAAAAGTGATAAAAAAGTAGCCTGAGCAATATTGATCAAGTTGTTGCTGCAGGATTAATTACTTTGCAATTCTTACTAATTTACCAGAGAAGAAAATGTACAAGTTACAGCCAGCCCAAGCCACAAGGTACCCAATTATGATACATGCCACAGCCCACACTCCATGAATGGAACAGTCCCTAAGAGACAGCAGTATAACACACCAAAACAGTGAAAGAAGAAAAAAAGATTTATTTTCTAGCCCATTTGAAGTATAAGACAACGGGTAAGGCAAGCTGCAGGTAAATTGTTTTTTTCCAAAATTATCTCTCTACAGAGATTCCTTCTCCAAGTACTCTCAACTTCTTTTTTGAAGAATTCTGGGCAAAGCCAAAAATAATTGGGGGAGACAAAGGCCCAAAAGCAAATGCAAATTTTAAATACTAAACTTAATTCACTTAATAAGTTAATAGAAAAACAAGTTTTGCGTCAACTTACATTCTTCTGAACAATAAAAAGTATGACACTCAAAGGACTCATTACCGACTGACTGTAATTCTCAGTGACTTACCAGAAGATCAAAAAAATTGAGTGGCAAGGCAAAAATGTGAGGCATCAATCAGAGCTGTAGCCAGAAATGTACATATTGTACACGTTAGGGCTATATTACACCTCTCCCTCCCCCTACAAAATGTATAGGCTATGCCAGAGCATTGCATTACATTGTTCCCCCATAAATTGTGAAGACCATGAGCTGGTACTGCAGTACATTATCTCTTTGACCACATCACGTAGACTGGCTTTTAGTTGCAGTGGAAAAGAGTGCCTGTAAAACAGCCAAAAGACTTTGTTCACAAAGGCAATACTGACAATCCTCAGCTAGTTCCACAGATGTCCATTGACACCAGCACTAGCATTCAACACTAAGTGTCTATGCCACATCATAGCCGACAGTCCCAGAGTTTAAACTGTATTAGTGGCAGTGTTCAGCACCAAGCCTGTATGTTACATTATGGCAGCTAGTCCCACAGATCCATTTAGAGAAATAATAAGTAGCACTAACAAGCTTTTGTGCCACAACATGGAGAGTGTTCCACAAAGTACCATTCATCCCCTGCACTCAGGCAAGCTAGGCCAGCACATACAGTATTCTCTAACACTCTACCAATGTCTAGAGAAGAATATTAAGGAATCTAAACCTACCAAAAGAAGCATCCCTGAATTTGCAGACATTAAAAAGACAAACCTATTAAAACCAACTGATGAGCTGTCAAAATTCAAATGTAAAATTTCTTGACCTCATGTAGCCCCAGCTGTTATTTATGCCAATGAAAAAAACTCCAGCTTTTAAAGTAGCATAATTCAAGATGTAGAAATCAGTACCAGCTATACTGAGGAATGTAAAAATTGTAAAAGAAAAAGTAAAGCCTAAAACACGCCAAACTTTACCCACATTAAAGACTATCAAAAGCTCAGTGAATATAAGGAAGACCATAGTTGAACACAAATTGAAAACAGTGTCTGCAATCAAATGAGAAATCCTTCAACTACTAAAACTGGTAAGCTTAAGCACAATAATAAAGTATATTGCTGAGTCATTGAAAATTGTTGTCATTATGCTCCTCCATATTGGGACCCCACCTCAAATTCCAGGAACTACAGACCCATCATCCTAAGTGCAGTTTGTAAAGCCAGTGCATTAAGTTATATGTGATTTCATAAGCTTCAATATCAAAAATGTATTCTATTGACCTACTTTAGTATAGTTTTATCAAAAGGAGACCATGGCTATTTGATTTAATAAACTTCCTCAAAAATGTCACTGAAGCTGTAGATGGCATTTGTGCAGCTCATACAGTGTACCTGGATTTAGTCAAGATGTTAGACATTATTCCCCATGTAGGCATTCCAAGTATGATTAAGTACCTAAACATAGACCTTTATGTAGACAGCAAACCGCCTAATAGATAGAAACATCAACTCACTTTTTCCCCATTTTCTACATGGGGTCGGGGGTGCCATGTCAACTCTTTTCATCTCTCTCGATTCAGTGCCTCTCTCCTACCTTCTTCTGTAGTCATGCCTGACTGTCACAGGTCTTTCTCCTATAACCCATCAACTTTTTTGCTTGATGCCTTTGTTTCCTCTTGCCTTCCTCTTTTCTGACCCAAATCTTCTTCACCAGGTTGTCTTCTGCCTTTCTGCAATTGTGCACAAACTAATGTAATCTGTTCTCTTTGACCGTCTCTGCCAGTGGAGCTACTTTGGCTTCTGCTGTTACATCCTAATTTCTTCATCTGCCCACAGTGTGCATCCTACCACCTGCCTCAGGCACTTAATCTCCATCACCTCTAACTTTTGCAACTGCTCTGCCCTTACTGGCCAGGTTTCTGTACCATACAGTAGTACTGGTTACACCACTGTTTTGTACACCTTACTTTTCAGCTTTTTTGGCATTCTTCTGTTATGCAATACAGTGACACTGTGCCAGTTATCTATAACTCCTCTGATTATAACTTTGACTTCATTCAGATTTCCCTTCTTCTCAACCACACTACACACTTGAAATTGTTAACCTGTTCCACTATTTTCCCTTCTGTCTCAATTCTCAGCTTCTGCTGATTTCCCCATTTGCTGCCATTACAACCATTTTTTGTGTACTCAGCTTCATCGCATGTGCTTTCAATTTTGCATTCCATTCCCTCTATCCTTTGAAGTTCTTGCTCAGTCTGCCTGTAATGCCACATCATCTGCACACAGCAACTTTGTTGATCTGTCCCCTCTAACCTGATTGCTAATATAATACATCACCAGAATGAGCCCAGTGGGCTCAGAAATTAACTCTGATGCGCACCCACTCCTACTGGGAACCCCTCTGTGAAACCAAACACAGTTTGTACTTCAGTCATTGAGTCTGTGCACATAGCCTACACTGATTATGTCAATGCTTCTGGGTCTTCAAACCACCACAGGACTGGCCAGATCAGCTTTCTTGTGATCTTGTCATATGTTTTCTGCAAATCTAAGAATCCCAGATGGACTCTCATCTCTAGTTTCTTCTCAACTATCTGTGTCACTGCAAACATCAGGTCAGTTGTGCTACATCCTGATCTGAATCTGAACTGCTCATCTCCCATGTTATTTTCTACTACCATACATATTTATCAATCACCTTCTTCAGAACTTTCATGCAGTGTGACAGGAGTTTGATACCTCTGTACTGTCCACACAGTTGTTAATGCCCCTCTGATCTTTTACACTGACACTAGTTTGCTTATTCTCCAGTCATCTGGGATTCACCTTTCTGTCCATACTGCTATGAGTACTCTCAGGAGCCATTTCTTCCCCATCTCACCCAACATGTTTATCATATCTGCTGTGACCTCATGTAAGTCTGCTGCTTTCTCTAACTTTGTTTTCCTTAGTGCTGTTCTTACTTCTTCTAAGGTGGGCTCCTCCTCTTTTTTAATTGTCAGCTGTATCTGAAGTAGTACAGTTTCTGTGAGGTTTTCTTCCTTCAGAAGATGCTGGAAGTACTCCCTTCATCTGCCTTTTATGTCCTGTTGACTCGTGAGCAGGTTGTTACTGGCATCCCTTATGAAGGGTGTATGACTATCGTCTTTATCTTTCTGTCTTTTCCTTGCAATCTGATGGTGTTTCTTTGTGCCATCTTCTGAGACACTTTCCTGAAGCTGGTAGAGTGCCTCTGATGCCTTGTTCTGTGCTATTGCAACTCCTCTAGCCTGTTAGCTAATGAGTATTCCTTCTTGGTCTGTATTTTCTTATCTCCCACTTTTTCCTAAACTACTAGTTTCTTTTGATGACTTCCTGGACTTCTGCACTCCACCAACTTTCATTATATATCTTATTTCCATACCTGCACAGCTGCATATCTGTTCTATGACCTCACACTTGCTGTTTGGAAGTACTGCCATTCTTCTTCAACTCCACCTATTTCCTCTTCCTCCTAAGGTGCTATAGCCCTGAGTAATTCCTTGAATGTTTGTGTTTTCTCTCCAGTCACCTTCCAGGTCTTTAGCCTAGTCTCTGTTAACCTTAGAGCCTTCTCTGACCACTGCTTGCAGCTGATTGAAATCCTCAATAAAACAATCATTGATTCTATTGCAGTGCCCTTTTTTTATTAGGAGGAAGTCTACCTGAGTTACATGTTGACCACTCTTGGAAGTGATCTTTGTGACTGCCTCTCTTGTTGAACTGTGTGCTGGCCACCATCAAGGTATTTGCTAGTCAAAAGTCTAAAATGAGTTTTCCTTCTTTACTCTTGTTGCCCCACCCATGTATACCAAGGCAAACCTCATATCCTGTTCTGTCTGTCCTGATATGAGCAAGTCGGGTCACTCATTATCAGCAGCAATTCATGTTGCCCTGCTTTATTTAACAGGTCTTGAAACTGCTGTCTGAATGTACTGAGATTATAAATAGTGCACTATGCTTACACTGTAGTCTGAGTCTGTCACTAATTTCTTCTGACATCCCTCACTATCTTTTGAAGCCTGTCTCTCACCATAATTCCCACACTATTTTTAGTCGGTCATCCTCCCCCATGTAGTAGATTCTGAATCCCAAGCCAAGTGGCTTTGTTGCACTGCCTTTCCATCTTTTCTCCTGAATACATAAGATGTCAAGCCTTCTCATTGCCATTATGTCATCCACTTCCAAACTGCATCGTGTCAGTGAACCTACATTGGGTGTAGCAGTTCTTAGTTCATGTTTGGCAGGTTGACTGATTTCATATCCAGCTTTCGCTCAACAGAGCTATCCCAGGTAACTCAAGCTGGGCAGCTGAACAGCAGCTTGTCAGTAGCTTATTGACCCAGGGCTGCTGGGATTTATGGTGGGCATACACTGGCCAATAGGGGCATATAGGTCTCTGACACCATTAGCATGAGTCCCTGGTATAGGTCGGAGTACAGCAGGTCCTCAACTCTCTTATCTCTGACAAATACCCATGCTCATTTGGCAACATTACTCAACACAACCACATTACTTACAGCCATATTTTATACTATCTAGTGGCTAGCCCTGACATGGCACACAGTCTGTAATGCATGTTCTGTTACCTTGAGGATACTGCGCAGTACAGAGTATGCCCAAAGTGGTTGTTCTATACCAATCTTCTCCAATAGCCACCATCTAGATTCTGCTGCTGCCCACAAATCCACTCTTGGGTGAGTCTGAGGTGGAAAGACTCAGCATGTTTACAGGAGGTGGGAGGAATCCCCCAGAGACACAGAACATGCAAACTCCATACAAGTATTGATTGCCTGGAGGTCAGGAAGCTCTTTATTCCTGTTGACTCACAGCTGATAGATAGAAACCAGGTAGTTAAAGTAGCAGATACCATCTCAGAAAGCAAAACCGTGGTGGCCAGCATGGGCTCTGTGTAGCAGCAGATTTCACTAACTCCACTAAAGGAAATATACATTCACTGGAAATTTGTCTTGTATCAAAAAACTTGGATTTTTTTTTCTACATAATTTGGTTGTATTTAACATCTTCTACAGAAATATCTAATTAGAAATCGGAAGTGGACTTATTTTGCAGTCAAATTTCATCAAGATAACTATCTCTCATCTGAAAGAATTTCATCATGAGCTTTACAAATACAGGCAGTCAGGATTCCAGCCTAAAAAAAGAACTGCAAACACTAATAACCAATATTCAAGACCTTACTACAAAGATTGACTCTAAAATTGACAATTTTAAAGAAAAAGCTACTAAACAGATGGACTTGATTCATGAGGATTTAAAACAACAAAAAATTCAAATAACAAGTTTTGAAGAATCTCTGACAGATTTTGACGGCAGATTAGTAGAAAATGAAAATAACATAGAATTTTTACTTAAGCATAATACCATATTACAACATTAACTGGATGATTTAGAGAACAGGTCACGCCAGAATAATATCAGGATCTTTGGACTTCCGGAATACATAGAAGTAAACAACTTGTCAAGTTTTCTCAATACCTGGTTATCAAAAACTTTAGATTCACCTGAGGATATCTCTTTTAGAATAGAAAGAGCCCCACCGGTCACTAACAACAACAAACAGCATTAATAGGAAACAACCTTGATCTGTCATAGTAAAATTTTTTCTTCGTCAGATAAAGATCTAATTTTAAAGTCTGCCTGTTCAAAATCTCCTTTAACATATAATGATCCAATTATTCGTTTCAACAATGACTACTCAACAACGGTAATTGCTAAGAGAAAAGTTTTTTTTTACCTGTGATTAAAGAACTGAAAAGGGTACAGATTAAAACCCATCTCCTGTTTCCTGCGAAGTTAAAGTTTTTTCTTCCAGAGGGTCCTTCAGTGTTTCAGGAACTTGATGCTGCTCTGCCTTTTGTTAAAAACCACAAATTACTAGAAAGAATAGAAGAAATGGAATGGGCTAATCCCTTGTTAAACAAATGGCTTCTAATACTGCATGGAAATCTACTGAAAAACTAAAGAGACTGAAAAACAAATGATTTTAGAACTCAATTTACCTTATGCTATGCTAACATTATGGACTTTATATTATCAACACACGTTTTGTTATGTTATTCTCTTAAGGTAAGAACTTCTCTTTTCGTCTATGGTGTTTGCTTACAATTTATCATTCATACCTTAATACAGCCTGACACAATATATATTGCTAATTCTACTTTTCTTCATTTTTATATCTAGAATAATATTTTTTTTTCATTTTCTTTTTAAACAATTAAACCCAATTTATAATGATTACAATATCATTACCTGCATCATAGTATAACTACAATGATATTAATCAATTTCTTTAATACATTTTTTACTTACATAAATTCATCAATATTACACTTCTACACACACAACAGTAGATTATTATAAGTATTTTACATAGTTTTACAAAGAAATTTATTGAATCAGAGTATTTCATTATGAGGGCAGGTCCTGAATTTTAGTAATACAATATGGATTTCAAATGTGGACCATAGATTTTATTATTTGTTCATTGTTAACATAATTTATTATTTTTTTATTTTTTATGACAGTTTTATTTTGAAATGGAATATAATTAATTCATTAATTAACTAATTGAAAAATGTTTTTTACATCATTTCCTGTGCTGTAGTATATAAAAAGCAAGAGCTGGGGAGGGCTCTTGTTTTTTCTGAAGAAGTTCACATATGATAGTCGACAATAATTTCAATGGTTAGCATTATTTGCCAGTTGTAAGAAAATCATATAATGTAACTAACGCATATATGTTTCACTCTTTATTCTGGTAATGATTTTTTACATGTGTCAGGTTGTTAAGCTGTGTGATTTCATTTCTTTCTTTTATGGGTGGGATGGCATAAAACACTGAATATTATAGTGTAAAAATGTTATCTAACATGTAAATGTACTGTAGATGGGGTTTGCCTGTGATAGGGATGTTGTTTTCTGTGTTATAACTGCATCGATTTTCCTGCTGTGATTGGCTGGTCGTTTGGCTTTAAAAATTCAAGGAAGCATGTATCTACATAAAGATAACCAAGTAAAGTTTTTTTTTTTTGTTTAGTTTTGGCGGTTTCCCGCCGATTTATTACATAGAGACAATCTTCTGTTTTACTTACCTCGCGCTCCTATCTCACGAGACAACACCTTTTTTTTTTTTTTTTTTTTAAAAACTTTCTTTAAGCTTGAAAGCATTTCTAGTTCTCTGCTTCACATTCTCGGCAATGCGAAGCTTGCCAATGATGTCGCTGGTAGGAGACAAAACTTTATAGGAAGTACAGATCAGCGCAATGGCCGAGAAGTGGTTTCTTCACTTTTCTTTTGCTCCAAAATGTCGGAATGAAGATCATAATCTTGGATTTTCTTATACTATATCTTTTCTCCTCTGTTTCCAGAGACAAGGAAAACAAAGAATCAGCAAGATAGACAGAAGAAGAAAGTGATAAGGGAAGGGGAAGAAAGAAGTTACAGAAATGAGAAAGACTATACATGTGAGCATGTTTGTACCTTACATTTAGTTTGACTATGTAGAAAAATGCTACCTAATAGTTAAAGTTCACATATATGTTATGTTCCTGCTTCTCATTTATATGTCTGTTTTATCTTGTATTTGTCTTATTATCAACAGTAATTTTCTGTTTACTCACTGCACACTAAAATTGGGTGACAAATGTTTTCTTGCACACCAAACTACAACATTTATGACAGTTTATGTGCTTCAGTGTTGTTATTAAACAGAGCTCCAGGAACTATATATTATATGGTTTTAACAAATTTCACTTGAATATAAATTTACACAAAGTTGATTGTTTTAATTTTAGATTCTTTATTAATAGTGGATGTTGATGGCAGCCAGACCTTACATGCCTAGTCACATGGGATAAATATACATGCAGTACAAATACAGAGTGTTGCAATCAATTTCTACTTCATTTTAACTCATCTTTTTTTTACTTGTTTTCCATAATTTATTTACTATGTTCCAATTTCCTTTATCGATTCTTGCAGTTTCTCTCTACCTAACCAGTTCTTACCATATTTGCTTTTATGTTTCCTTGATGCAAAACATGCACTCACAGGTATGCAGTTATTTTACTGATTCAGTAATAAAATAGGGTAATGATTTGGTTTGCATCTTCCTTTCTAAAATTGCTTCCAAGCTTTTATGATACGGTACAATGTTGGTGTTTTCACTTAAGCAGTAAGACTGTTCTCTGTTGGAGTTTACACATCCATTTTACTGAAAGAAAAATTGGTTTAGATAGCCCAAACAAGTACAGTGGCCTAGAACTTTCTCTGATAGGTGTATTGTCATTTACATTGATAGTATAACAATATATTATTTGTAAATGGTCAAATTTAGTGGCTTTGAGGTATGACAATTCTCCCTGGTTATCCTGAAAACAGTGCAGACTTAAAAATGCAGCTTCTTTTTTTATGATATTTTATCTACTGCTAAAATGGTAGTTTATAGTTTGTGCATTCAAACTTCTCTGCCAAGAAAGTTATTATCTCTTACTGTAAGACAGTTTTATGAGACGACTCTTCTGAATAATAAGCTGTTTATCTATGCCATGCAAATAAAAAAGTCTTGACTGGGAATCAGGCAAGACGTGGGTATCTCTGCAATTCTACTGTTCAAAGAGGTCACTGTGTGACATGTCAGAGTTAATTAAAGACACATTAGGCAGAGGAAAGCATCTGCATTACAAACAAATAACTGCGTATGAAAAGAGGTTCAGCAGTAATGGGGTAAATCATGCCTCTCGGCCTTTTAGTGCAGGAAATCTGGACAAAGCTTAAGATAATGGGGGAGGGGCAAGGGCCTTCAGATGGGACAGATTTTGAGTATTGCTCATATAAACTTAAAAATTTGCTAGTATAATAAGATTGGTGTTGGCAGGCATTTTGTAAGGAATATGAAGTCTGAAACTTAAACTTATACCATTATCTAGTAACTTCAATCCTCAGTGATTTGTCAGAAATTGACACATTTTCTGAGGAACAGGTCAAAATATGAAGCAAATGTCTGGACATTCTGCAGTAATCTTGTATTTGTCTTATTATCAACTCCTGCATTCCAGCTTTCTCACTACTAACTGGCTGTATAATCCCTCTGTGTTGTTTTCCATCTACTTACTTTAAAACAAATCATTTGCTACCTTTATAGTGATACAAGGATATGTCATATGTAGCTTCCATTAATAAGTCACTTTCTGATTGAAAAATGCTTCAGCGCATTCCCTACCATTCCTTACAATACACGGCTGAATGAACCAATGAATTGAAGTGTCAAGACACAGAAATTTTAACAAAAATGTTGAATGTTTACTACACTCTAATATGTTCTACCAGCCTTGTGTAGTATTTTAGTTATAACATCTTTATTATGTTGTAATAATAATTCTTTTAACTTTTCATCTCCATAAACTATGCTAATTAAACATTTTTAGAACAGACTTATCAAGTTATTTATTCCTTACCTCTAACATATACATTTCATGCTATTGATCTATTGTCTATTTCCATACCCTATCGCAATTTCTTTACTAAATGAATCCCTTTTGTTCTATACGCTTATCTGTTTACTCACCTCACCTACCAAATACCTGTTTGTATATACCTTTTTATATACATATTTAATCACTTCATTACTTTTAACTGGTTGCATATCTTCTCTTTTTTGTCTTATGATATATTTATTTTAATTTGAGTTCCTGTATACTATGTAACTCTGATAACTTTAGAACAAATAGCAAGGTGCTTTATTTCAGTTAGTTCTTTAGCTTCATATTACAGTTTATATTTAAATGTTACAGACATTCTGTATTTATTACCTTAGTCAGTTTGATGGGATTTTGCATAGTAAAAGGCTGATCAATATGTTCATCCTAACTATATGATTACAGCATTAGAAATGTTTATTTTCTGACTGTGAATATTTCTTAGGTTCATAGGTTCATAGGTTCATACTAGGCTATCTGCCCAAGCCAATTTAAGCCCCTAGCCTTATAGCTATGTTAGTCCACTTTTTTTAGTTTGAATAAAAAAAACTATGCCATTTTGCTGTGCTCTGTCAAGCAGTGATGCTGAAGTATATCCTGTATATATATATCAATCTCCATCCATCAAGATTCCTCTTCTTTGAACAAAGACCAGAGAGTGCTCTCTGCACTGTATGTACGATTTTTTTCCCACAGCATAGGGAGTCTCTGGGTGATGAATCTAGATACAGTCAACAATTTCAATACATGTGTTTTAAATTAATGTTACACTGAATATTTTCTATGAATGTCATTAATTGTTAAACTTGATTTATTAAATAGCTATGACTGTCTTAAAATTTTGTCAGGTTAGATTGCAGGTTATCTTTTTGCGTTTATATCACGTTATCGAAAGATGAAAATAGCAAACGCTATTTCATCGGCCCAAAAACATCTAAACATGAAAATATCGAACATTCAGAACAGCAAATTTTTTCCCATGGAAAAATATTTGCTGCTCCGAAACACATACACACAACACAAGCACATCAAACAAACAGCAACCACACACATACACTTAAATTCCTACATCTAACGCTACACTAAACTAAACATACGCTGCTATCTACCCACTTACCTTAACCCAAACTCTAACCCTAAGGTCCGTCACTATCGCACACTCACCTAACCCGCGCCCTAACCCTAACTTACTTAAACCGCCCCTAACCCTAAAGTCTGTCACTATCGCACACACTACAACAAAGCTTGCCACTGCTCACATCACGATTCCAGTGGAAAAATTGATTCAAATAATCCAAACCAAATTTTCAAACAAAAAACAATGCTGAACGCCAATGAATGAAAAATATTTATTAAGCCAAACAACTCTGTGTAGCTTTTCGTCAGCGCTCTGCACCAATTTCCTCAGAACTTTGAATCTCGCGCCTGTACAGTAACATACTTTAATATGGTAAAACCAAAACGTGATCAACACGCCCCCCAACTAGCAACTCTAAAAGGCACTTTGCCCTAAAATGACTTAACTAAATAACAACATTTTGAATGAATGTAAATTATTTAAGTTCAATAAAATTACAACTAAAACATACAGACATAATTAGTTCATCTAAACTAATATAGACGACCAACAATTCAATCTAAATATGTATACATATGTGTGTAACGGCTATCAAAGACATCGATGATAACAATTAAAAAAATTTAAAAAAAAACGTATCAATAGTGTCAGAAACAATAAAAACATGTTAAAACCACGCCTTCATTTAAATGGAATTACAGCTTCTTAAGTGTGAGCTACCAGACCCCAAAACAATTAACCTGGCGAAAATATGGATACTAATACCCCATACCCCATGGACGAGGTAAGCCCTACCTCTCCAGACTTCTCAATTTAAAAACACTGTTTATGAATAACATGCTGTTTAGGCCTGGGTAGTGGTAAGCTTCCAATTTTAGCTGCCACATCAGTTCCTTGAACTCCAATTTCAAGGATTCAGGACCCCCCCCTATTTTCCAAACTTAATTCGTCTATCACCATAAAGGTAAACTCATGTTCAGGGTTTTCCTTGCTGTGCTTCGCCAAGGCGTTTTCCATCTTCTCTTTCTTCATGGCGTACAAATGTTCATACATGCATTCATGTAGCTTCCTGTCCATCTTGCCTATATAAAATACAGGACAAGACGAGCATTTAGCCAGATAGACCACTTGGTTGCTTGCACAATTATATCTCCCCTTAATCAGGTGCTTATTGTCCCTGATCATGAAAAATGTGCCTGCTTTGACAAATCTGCAATATTTGCACATATTACATTTATACATCCCAGATCTAGAAGGAATACTCTTGGCTTTCATTTCCAAGATGATTTTAATGTTAGGACCTCTCCTAAAAGTCACTTTAGGGTCGGACCCTAACTTGGAAATCCCTGTGATATCAGCCGGCAACAAGCACCAGTTCTTCTTAATGATTGACACTATCTCTCTGGCATCCAAGCTATAGGAGGTGATAAAATACAAGGATACGTGCCATTAGTATGGTTGGCCTGAGTATAAATAGAAGTCTCTGACTTGGGGTAACCCAGGATAGGTTGAAAGTAATCATTTTCCCTCTTGGTTTGGACTTCAATACACAGATCTACAATGAGGTCCTCTGGGTATCCTCTACACAAGAAAAGGTTCGAAGTGAACCGGCACTCTTCCTGGAAGTCACTCTCCCTTGATACCATTCTGGCCGCCCTGACCAGTTGGCTCTTCACTATCGATCTCTTCTGGTAAGCAGGATGGTCGCTATTAAAATGTAAATAGGAGTTGGAGAAAGTAGGCTTCCGATGAATTCTGCCTAGGAAACAACTCTGAGATCTATCCTTAAATAGTTCCACATCCAAATAAGCTATCCTTTCTGTTGCAAAATTTGAAGTGAATTTAAAAAATTCGGTTGACCAGTTGAAGCTTTCATCCAAAAGTTTTGCCACCGCTTGATCACCGTTAAGGATGATAAAAATATCCAAAAAGCGAGTATATAATATAGCTTTTTTTTGGATAATGGTGTTAGAGAAAACAAATTCCTTCTCCCAATGGGCCATCACCAGATTAGCCACACTGGCCCCACATGGCGACCCCATCGGTACTCCTATCAGTTGGTGAAACCATCGGTTATTGAATGGAAAAAAGTTACACGTTAAAATGATATCCAAAAGCTCTCTGATCATCGAAATTTCTTGTAGAGGTGCTTGTTTAAAGGTCATGACCAATTGGATCCATTCAACTGCCATGTCATATCGCACACATGCCTAACCCACGCCCTAACCCTAACTCACTTACCCACCCCTAACCCTAACGTACAATCGCACACTTACCTGAACCCAACTTGTAACTTAACACCACAGCGCTAAGAATAGCAAAGCCACAGAAACGGCCAACCGAATTCTTTCCCGAGGAAAGAATTAGCTTTTCTGCAGCTTTGCTATTCTTAGCATTCACGGAATAGTGTTCGATATCAGAACATTCAAAGTTTTAATACTTCGATGTTCTGATATAGACCCATCTTTTTGAGTATATCTGGCTGGAAAGGTACAGCAGATAGCATCCTTTTCTTCCTACACTCATATATAAGGGAAGGAATATATAATGATTTTTGTATATATTATGGTAGGTTACATTGTTTACATAAATATGACAGTGTCTGAGTTAATATAATTCTGAGTTTGATATTCTAAGCTACATAGAAACTTGTTAGAAATTTTTTTATATAGATATTCCCTGTGGTCTAACTCTGTTTTAAGGTTATTAGATAGTCTAGTTAACTCTATATTATTCCTTTAGATACTTTGATTCAACTTTGATTATAAGAACTATACCATGTTTTTTTCTTTTTCGTGGTCATATACAATTACCTATTTTGTATTGTGCTTATACGAATAATCATTCATATCAGATGAGTTATTCGAAAACTGCTACTATGTGTTTAATAAGAAACTATATTCTAGTTTTGTTTTTGTTTTCAGTTACATAATCTATTTATTAGTGGAGTCTGTGTACTGTTGTTACAGTTTAGGGTTTTGATATCCGTAGCTTATGTCATTGAGGTTAGGAATTTCTAACTCCAGGCAGAGAGCTTTATTGTAAAAAGAGCAACAAACCAGTGACCACCAAATTCTTTTATTACTCCTTGCAGCCGAGACATTAGGAATAATAAAATAATTTGGTGGTCACTGGTTTGTTGCTCTTTTTGCATTTCTTTTGTTTTTTTTTGTTTTTTTTATTTATTGTGGTTTTTGGGGATCTTTATTATGTTTTTTTTTAATTTAGAATAGGTAATCATTTTCTTAAGAAAAAGTTCTTTGACATCCATTGTGGCCTACATGAAAGAATATATAGGATATAATGTCCATGGAATGTTTACTTCCCACAATGATTTTAGATTCATTATGTTCAGTTTGAACAAAACCTTTTTTGGAGTGAGATTCATATACGTTATACATGCTATTGATATGTTATTAGTATATCTTACACTCATAATAATATAACATAATCACATTGAAAGGTTTGTCTCTTAACATAAATGGTCTGAATAATCCTTATAAAATAAGTAATCTATTTAAATATCTAGCCTTCCATAATCCTAATACAATATTTTTACAAGAAACCCATTTAATGAAAGATACTATTACATTTCTAAATACAAACATACAATTATTGTAAGCTCAGAATGTACAAAGAAGAAAAGAGGTGTAACAATCTTGTGGAATAAAGCATCCCCTCTACCCAGAATTATCAAAACATATCAAGACAATAAAGGTATACTTTGTATGGCTATAGCAGAAATGGGTAAGAAATTGTACACATTAATAAATAATTATTGGATACCTGGAATTGGTACTCATACTATTAGACATATCGTAAATCAAATAATATTTTTTCTGAGGGTCATATTATTATGGCAGGAGACTTCAATTGTATCCTGGACCTAAAAGATACAACCACTTTAGGTAAAAGAAAAATTACACCACAAGCTAAACAATTACTAAAATTCTTAGACACCTACTTACTTAAAGATATATATGATTTTGTGGACCATAATTCTTTGCTATACACATTCTATTCTAATAGACACAAAACATATTCCAGAACTGATAGAATATTATTTTTCTACACAGATAATTCATGATTTAGTTAATAATAAAATTATATATTGCCCAATTTCTGATCATACTACTATTTTATATGAAGTTAATATTAACAATACTCCTAATGTTCAAATTAAAAGAATTCCAGCCTACATTACACAACTTAAAGATTTTCAATAATTTTTAAAAGAGATACAACATTTTATAAATATAAACTCAGTTTCTGACAGTCATGATATGTTTATTTGGGATGCTTTAAAAGCATACTTATATGGACAAATTAACAAATGGTATTACAATAAGATGAAAGTTTGGGATAAAGACATGAGAATTATACAGGATAAATTGGATTCATTACATATCAAAAATAAACACAATCTCAAATCCAAAAATATAAGAGATGAGCTATGTAAATTAAACGAATATAGATCTATTCTTCATCATAAGACGATAACTCTAGAAAAATACAAATTTCTTGCATATTCGGTAAATCCTAAATACTTATCTAATCTTAAGAATAAGACTAAGAGACTAAATAAAAATAACTATATTAAAGAAATACATTCTACGAGAAAGAAAAAAGATGTACATTATATTCAAGATATAATAGAAGAATTTAGAAGTCACTTTCATGAAATCAATCAATCTAAACAACAAATAGAATCTGAAGGTAATATTAAAAATGTTATTAATAAAAATCTATATAATAGACTTAAACAACAAATTGAAGTTATTGATAATCAAATCTCTTTAACAGACATACAAAATCAAATTAATAAGCTTAAACTTAATAAAACACTGGGAAATTATAGAATTATTCTAGAAATATACAAGATTATGCCCAAAATGGCTATTTCTCTACTACATAATGTATATAATGCTGCCCCAAATAATATCACTATACCCCCCATCATGGAAATATACATTAATATCCCCTATCCTTAAATCAAAGACCCAAAATATTGTTCCTCTTATAGACCAATATCTTTATTGAACATTGATTATAAGATGTTTATGAATATATTCTTGGAAAGACTAAAGAGATTCTTAC
Organism: Protopterus annectens; assembly: GCF_019279795.1. Taxonomy (NCBI): domain Eukaryota; kingdom Metazoa; phylum Chordata; order Ceratodontiformes; family Protopteridae; genus Protopterus; species Protopterus annectens. Next base: position 254,669,133 of record NC_056743.1, read on the forward strand.
CCCAATTATTAGATTTAGACCAGACAAGATTTATGTCTAATAGAAGTACTTTTGATAATATAAAACAAACTTTAGCTATTTTTGATTTCTCCCAAAGAAAAAAAAAGAAATTTAACATTAATTAGTCTTGACATAAATGCTGTGTTTAATTCAATCAATTGGAATTATTTATTTATTCTTTTGGAATGCCTAAATTTCTCATATAGTTTTATTAATCTACTAAAACATTTATATGAAGGAACCTTTGCATATATCAAAATAGGATCTTATATTTCAAATAAAATTCCAATCATAAAAGGTACCAAATAAGGATGCCCCCTCTCTCCTTTATTGTTTACTCTGATTATGGAACCTTGGGTGAATGAAATAAGAAACAATAAGAATATAGAAGGTCCGGAGATAGATAAAGATATAATAGTTAAGATCCAATTGTTTGCGGATGATGTACTTATTACCAGAAAAGAAAATGAACCCTCATTTTTGTCACTATTTGAGTCAATCAAAATTTTTCAGATGATGTCTGGATTGTTATTTAATGATGAAACTAAACTTTTACCCATATATTATAATAGTGATAACAAATCTAAGGATAATACTCAGCGTACCCCTAATATAGATCATATTATTTACTTTGGAGTTATACTTGCTCCAGATATAAAATCAATAATACACCTAAATTACAACAATTTTTTACAAAATATTCAAGATTTATTTTCAAAATGGAACACTATTCTATACAATATGGAAAAAAGACTAACTATTATAAAAATGATAATTTTACCCAAAATTTTATACATTATACAATCTATTCAAATTTTTCCCTCAAAAAAGTTTATTAATAAAGTAAACTACATGATTCTAAGATTCTTTTGGTCTCAAAAAAAAAAAAACTATAACTACAATTAATCAACACATTAATAGTTGGAATAATGATGGAATAGCATTTCCAGATCTAACTCTTTACTCGGTTTCCTCTATATTCAGAACAATCACACAACTTTTAGATATTACATATTCAGCAAAATGGAAATCTTTCTGGGAATTATCAGCTATGCAGCTTATAAAGAGACCTTCAACATATCAATTAGAATTTATAAATAGTCCTGTTTTATGGATATTAAAAGATTATTTTGTCACCCACATAAATCCCATCCATACTACCAGCTATTTGCATACTATTATAATTAATGTTAGGAATTTTATATATAAACATCTCAAATACAGTTGTTTTTTCTTGTTGTTTCCTATAGCATTCACACGAGATTTTTTTTTAACCTCAGATTCTAACAAGATTACCTTATTCAAAAATAATGAGCTTAAATTTTGGTTTCAATAAACATCTGAATACAAGACCAAATCAGTTGATTACATCATACAGGAATATGGACTTGATAAATCCGCATGGCTAGACATACAATCTCTTTTAATATATTTAGATAAATTAGATTTAATACCATCTAACAATAAACTCGCCTCTAAGATCTTATTACAAAAATTTCACTCAATTTTATTACATAGACTTACATATTCTGGCAATCTCTCATTTATTTACAGAGTATTGAGAGAAGAAACATTTTGCTGTCCACATAACTACTGGAATTACTATAACTCAATAATAATCTCCCAAGTGAGCAAGACAAAGTTAATATACTGCAATCAGCTGGGAAAACATCCTTTTCATTGAAATGGAAAATTGGAGATTTATGAACAGATCATTTTACACAACTCAATTAATGAACAAAATTAACAAAAACAAAACATTTGTAATAGATGTAATTCTAATATAGACATTAACTGGACTCATGTTTTTTGATTGTCCTGATTTAAACACATTCTGGAAGAATGTAAATGATTTATTACAAGCACTTTTTTTCAGATAACTTCATATTAAACAAATCTTTGGTAATATTTAATACACCCATTCCACAGGGTGTTAGAAAAATAAAATACCAATTTCTCTGGACCATACTAGTGGTAGCTAGAAAGACAATAACGAAAAATTGGATTTCAAAATCTCCTCCTACATTTCATGAGTTCACTAATATATTAAAAGATGTGTGTCATTTACAAATAAAAACATAACTTCTAGAACAACTAGAAGGACATATGAACATCATTTGTGGGTCAACTTACAAACTCTATTGGGAAAAAATGAACTTACTTCATAAAGGTAATAAACTCTTCTCCTTTTCATTTGTGAATTATATTACAACCTGATAAATATAGTGTAATCTAAACATGAATACTGGATGTCTTTGTATATACTTCAGTTTTTATGATTTTGTTAATTTTACTCCTATATCTATATGGGATAAATATATGTTATTAATCTTTAGATTTGTTAGTATATATTCTCTTGTATAACTTTATGCGATTGCTTATAAATTTGTTATAATTAAAATTAATAAAACTGTTTAAAAAAAAAGAAAGCAAAACAGTGGTTAGAGGCATTCTTCAGGGCTCAGTAGTGGGACCCCTTCTGTTAAGTATCTACATGTTGGCTCTCCAAAGTAATACTTGGGACATATCAGTAACTTAATTTACCACCAAACCACTAACTTGGACATATTGCTAACTAAATTTGCCAGTGTCTGCAAGCTGGTGTTATCATTCACTCAAAAGCAGATACCTTCAAAGGCTAAATCATAAAAATTGATGATGTGTTAGGAAATTGGTTAAGTTAAATGCAAAAGAGTGTAGCATTCTTTCCTTTGATACACAAAGCATGACAACAACTTTCAACTAGCACTCCAAACACGTAAAGTCAGATAGTAGGATAAAAGCCGGAACACCACCGAACAATAAAAAAAAAAAAAAAAAAAAAGCGCCGAACACAGTGGCTTAAAACTTTAATAAACTTCAGTAATAAAAAGGTAAGCACTTTCGCGGAAAACAAACCCACTTCTTCAGATCATATAAAAAAGTTACACAAGCCATGTGTGTATGTGTGTGTGTGTGTGTATATATATATATAATATATATATATATGTATGTGTGTGTGTGTGTGTGTGTGTGTATATATATATATATATATATATATATATATGTGTGTGTGTGTGTGTGTGTGTGTGTGTGTGTGTGTAAATTCAAAAAGGCATTCTCCAATGAAAACAATGTTCCAATCTAAAAACGTAGCCTACTGGAGCAAGGAACTAGCCAGTAGATATGTGCTGTATCATCATACCCCTTTAAAAACATGAATATTGAAACAGTGCCATGGAAAACGTATCAGAACCAATAATATCATGAATACTGTAATATTTACCTTTAAAAGCAATATTTAAAATCTGTCCCTGTTTTTGGGTCTTTGTCACACCATTACTTTGGACTTTGTTCACATTTCTTGCACTAAGAGGTTGAGAGGCATGACCTTTGCAGTCAAAGTGCTTGTAATCAATCGCCCTTAGTAACCATTTCCAGTGCTTTCCTGACAATGTCTAGTCTACTAGTTATTTGATTAGAGGCTGATGGGAATTGTAAAGTATTTCTTTTTAAATGTGGCAGTTATAATAGTATATACTACCCACAACAGTCTACATGTGCTTTTTTTTCTTTTCTTTTCTTTTAGCATAATCAACAGGGTAACTTCCTGCATAACTCTCAACTTTATACCTCTAAACTTATTTGCTCAAGAATTCTGGACATAGCGAACAACAATGGGGAACATATCAAGGGCAATTATAAATATTACTCAATTCAGTTAAAAAGTTAATAGAACAACAATTCTTGCATGAACATGCAGTTTCTGAACAATAAGGAATATGACGCTCTAATTTCTAGTATTATTGACTTCTATAAAATCCTCGGATTTATCAGAAAATCAAACATGTTGTGATCTCCCTCCTCTGAGCCAGTATGATCAAGGAGCCTCAATCCTCACCACAGACACTGGTGGGGAATGTTCACTTAGAACAAAAATGGATACACACAGTATTTTCAGATGCAGCTCTCTGCACGAAACGCAGCTTCTCTTAAAAGCACACAGGGAACACACTCCAGTCCTTGGGCTGGACTCTCTGTCTCTCTCTCTCTCTCTCTCTCTGTGTCCCTCTTTCTCTCTTTCTGTCTCTCTCCCAGCCCCAAATAAGAATCCAAACTGACCACTAAAGAGCTCTATGTCCCTGTTCCAAGTAGCCGACACACACACTTTTGAGATTTGATTTTCATACACACACACACACACACACACACACACACACACACACACACACACACACACACACACACACACACACACACACACACACATACATCTGGGAAAGGCAGGCACATATTACCTCTGCCCAGACTATAAGGTAGTTCCTCTGCCACCAGCCAGCAACTCTAACACTGTTACTCGGGTATCCAATTATACTGAGTAAAATTAATTCTAATACTAATGGTAATGTTGACCAATGCAGCAAGAATTTCAGAAACAGCCACAGTGTCACCACATAAATATAAGTACTCTCAAAGGTTAAATATTTCCTAAAAAAAGACCAGACACAATGAAAAGTTTAAATATATTTAATACCAAATAATAAAAAACATAAAATACTGCATATCTATATACAGTAAATACCAGAGTTTCAATCACAGGAAATATTAAAAATAACACCTATGGAAAGATTCACACATATAGAGAAAAACAATACTTAAGTAATCTCACTATATTTTCCTGACTGATTTAAACAATTACTGTTTCCTACTAGTTAACAGAGCAAGGCCAGGTGATGTGGGTGAGTGGTCTTTCTTGTCAGGTTTCACAAACAGACTGCCCTGAAACTTCTGTTTCATCTAGTATTAAAGCATCATTCCAGTGCTATATTACAGAAAGACATCACATCTGGTCACCTGACTCTGCTATTCCCACACTACCCCCTTTACTAAAAGCTGAACCAGGATCTTGCACATACGTGTCACAATATACACACATAGAGCTTTGCTAAGATGTGTTACAGCATTTGGAAGATATAAAACCATTTCAACACTTCCACCCTTCCAGGGTAGCAATTAGTTCACCACTAAGGACAATACAGGAGGATTCTTAGTCATTGTTTTCACAGATGTTGCATCTGTGGCTGCATTCAGACCTGTGCGATGCAGTCTTTATGGCTTATATCAAGCGATTTAATTTCAAACTATTTTCCTAAGGTAAGCTGGGCTGAGCTTAACCCCTTCCTTTCCAGCATACTCTGTTAACATATATACATTTCAGCAGTTACCACAATACAACCTGACATACATGTATATTTTTTTCTATCCAGCAGGACCCACTGGTTGGTATATTTTTTAATATAAGCAACTTTACAAATACATTTTCAACAGAAACACCTGTTCAAATCAGTTTGATATACAAATGACACATAATTCTTTACAAAACTCCAGCTAGCTATGCTGGCATATGTCACACATGCACTGCCCTACTCTCTCTGGCATAGCTGGCACTACCTCACATCATCACACATGTTATGAATGACTGCAGAAAATGAGAAAAGAGACATTCTGAATGAAAATACACACACCTGCACTTAATTGCACCTGTACAATTGCATAGATGCATGCATGGATGCCCACACACACCCACTGTCCATCTCATACACACACACACACACACACACACACACACACACACACACACACACACACACACACACACACACACACACATACTGACATCAGGATTTGCCCTTTTTTCTAAAAAAAAAAAAAAAAAGTAGACTACATATGCCTACTGATGCCATGCAGTTTTTGAATGAGTGATGGTACTGTGCTTCTTAGTGAAAATTAAGACATAAGCTTGTCTTATTGAAAGCAATCTTGTTTTTTTTATTTTCTGCTATACTATAGTTGAACAAGTGGATTTTTTTCAACCAGTGGATCAGGCAAGGGCACAGTCCATGACTGTATGGAAACTGGGGGGAGAAGGGAGCTTGTCCTGTGGTTCTGCTACCCTTGTTGCTAATACCCATTTGTTTATAGTGCAACTCATGTCTAGAAGTCTGTATATGTGTGCCATCATTGATTCAGTGTGTGGGCTATATTTTGTTTTCTCCAAGATTATGCAACTGTGGATCTAGTATGTTTATATATATGGGGTGGGGATTACCCTCCACTACAAAAACAGCTTTTGAAGATATATTTAATGTATGTGAAATTTTCAATAAAATGTGTTTTAGTGACTTGTGGTTTAGATGGATTATGTTTAGATCAAATGTGTCACTGTTTTCTTTTTTTAATTGAATATGCCTTAGAAGAAATGAGCCATAATCATATATGTGTGTGTGTGTGTGTGTGTGTGTGTGTGTGTGTGTGTGTGTGTGTGTGTGTATAGGCTGTATTTTCAATGACTCACAGATCAAAAACATTTGGAAAGAAACTGAGCTAAACTTGCTGACAAATGATCCACTAACTTTTTCTATCCACCGAAGCAAGTCCTCTCACCACAAGATCATGGATACAAACAATGGAAATATGTTTTCCACACAGGACTGCTAATGTTGGACTGTAGTAACAATAGCAGGATGCCTGGATACATAATTAAATCTAAATGAGGAAGGCCATGTGTTAGATCATTTATATAAAGGGGTCTAAAGACTGAGACATGGTGTAAACCAACATTTAGGGTGCCAGTACTGGAAAGAATGTTGTTACTATGAACTCTGAAAGAGCAATCTTCAAGGCAACCCTTAAGCCATTGCAGTATGTTAGGTCCAAAGTTGAGTCTGGTTAATTTGCTGAGAAGTAGTGTATGATATACACTTTTGAAGGCCCTAGTCATGCCTGTGAGGAGGCCATTGTACTTGTTTTTATAGATTTTTCTAGCGACTGTGTACAGGTCAGTGAGCGTACTGAATGTGTTTCTGAAGTCATGTTGTTAATGCGGTGGAGGATTTGCTTGTATAGCATTTTCTCAAAGATTTTTGTTAGGGAGAATAATAATGAAATTACAGGCTGAATTAGCCAAAGCTGTATGTGTATGTGTGTATACAAAAAAATGAACAAGCACAAGAATTTTAGAAAAAAATAAAAAACAAAGAAACTAGTGGTCTTAAAACTTTGTTGATGTACTCATTCATAATCATTTCCAAAAATCATGAAACCAAGGTAGTGTTTTAATCATCACAGACAAGCGATCCTCAGTAACAAAAAAATCGGAAGTTTGTGTGTATACAAAGCACAATGAGAATTAGGATCCCCTATGTACAACAGGACATTTAATACAGCAGATGGTAACACTTCTGTGGAACCAATAAACCAAAGTGATGTAGGCAGTTCTGAATAGGGTTCATTCAAAATAATTCACCAGAAAACAAAGTGATTTGTAATGAGAACCAAACAGAAACAATAAAACAAAGCATACAAAGAGACAGTGTAGGTAAAGTATGACAGTGCTGAGACCGGAAAGCAACCCAAGTGGGTGAAAATGTTTTTTGTACATATGTACTTATAGCTACTTGAAGGCTGTTTGCTTTTAATCAGATCAGTGCTGTATAAGCTTTGCACTTTAAATACTCATCTAAATACATCTTAAAAATGTATAAATTTTGCAGTTTATTATATGGACTGGCAAGTAATTCCAAAAAGCTAAAATTCTTCCTGGAAATATTTTCTGCCCTGGCAGTTATTAAATGTTTGCTTCTGTAACTCAAATTTTCCCTTCAATTCATACTCTATTTTCTTGTGTTATGCATAAACACTCTGTGAGATACTAGTCCATCTTGGTGATGGACTACCATAATCCAATCTTTCTTTGACTACCGATGCCTCAAAAAATGAAAATGCAGCAATACCAGATGCTTTAAGTAATTCATTTGTAGTATATAAATTTTTTTTGTTGTTGATTTTGTTTAACCAGCTCATTTTATCCGTGGAGCTGCCTTTTTGTTTTGACTCTTTTTTTTTTTTTTTTTTTTTTTGGGGGGGGTTGCTTGTAGGACATGGAGGAAAATAATGTACTCTCTGAGTTGCAGTAACTTTTCTCACAGGGACACATAGACTTGGAGAAGCAGGGGCTGAAACCATGGAACAGCATTTAGTTAAATTACTTTCTATGAAAGAAAATCCTTTCGTGATTGATACAACCATTATGAATGACAAAGTAGTTAAAGACTATGAGTGAAAACTCTGTCCTTGTTGACAAGATTAAGTTCCTGCAAAATAAGTATTTATTTTATAAAAAAAAGAGTACAATGGCACCACTTTAACTTTGGTGCTTATATAAAACTTAACATGGTGCTGTGTGGATTACGGATTTCAAAAATGTCCACTCATGGTGAGCGACACCGTGAACTTTTATATAACTGGCAACTATTAAACTTGAAACTGGATTTAGACTAAAGACAATTAACGAATGAACATTTTGAAACAATTGAAAGTAACCGAAAATGTGAAACTAAAGATTTACAGGTTTATATATTTAAATATTTTGGTTGCAGTAATTATAAGATCTCATATGAAGGTTTGGTTGATAATGTAGCAACCGTTAAACAACATTTAGGGTGGTATTCACAGTCCGAGGCTTCACAAAGAGCGGAACTACATGGATATGCATATGAAGATACAAAAGAGTCACTGTAAACACCCCCCCCATCACAAAAGTGTAACGTGCTTAACGCATAAGTGATAGGGGGATAGCTATTACACTGTTAAAGGGCTTTACACATATGCATATGAGTTCAGTTTGTAGAATTGAATCTATAATGATCTCATTTGCATACAAAATATGTAAATAGCCTGAGCGTATGCCAGTAAGCACAGATTTCAGGGCGAATACCAAGATGTGACGGGAGATTAATTGGTGTTTCTGCATATCTGGACATTTTTACTGAGGGTCGCTTGGGTAAATGTTTCATTTTGGTGCTTGTTCATACCTGGACATATTACTGAAATGGTCACTTGGAGTGAATATTTCATTTCTGGTGCTTGTACATACCTGGGCATTATACTGAAGGTCACTTGGGTGAATATTCCATTTTAGTGCTTGGGCATACTTGGACACATTAATGAAAGGGTCACATGAGTGAATATTTCACTTTGATGCTTGTGCATATCTAGACATTGTACTGAAGGGGTCACTTGGGTGAACGTTTAAATTTGATGCTTATGCATACCTGGGCATTGTACTGAAGGGATTGCTTGGGTAAAGCTTGTGCTTTCCTGGACATAATAATGAAGGAGTCACTTGGGTGAATGTTTCATTTCAGTGCTTGTGCGTACTAGGGCATGTTACTGAAGGGGTATATTTGGTGAAGGTTTCATTTTGGAGCCTGTGCATACTAGGAAATGTTACTGAAGGAGGTTGCTTTGGGAAAGAATTCATTTGTGTGTCAGGAAAGTGCTAGTGTATACATGGTCAGACTGCTGACATGATCACTATTAAAATAATTTATTGGATCAGTTTAGTACTTGTGCATACTTAATAGAAACTAATAAAAGGGTTGCTGGGGGAAATAATTCATTTTTGTGTCAGGGAAGTGCTTGAGCATACATGGACAAACTACTGAAGGGATGGCTGGGAGCAAGTTCATGGATTACAACTCCAGTATCAAAGGCGAAGTACCACGTTAAGCAAGGAATGTGCTTACCGTGCAGATGTCAGACTATGACTTGCAAAATCAACTCATTAGCATACTATGCTTTACAACATTTCTCATTTGCATCTCATTTTAAGGCTAGTGTAAATGGCCTCTACGAATCTCATCTTTTGCTGTGCTCATTTGTAAACATCAGGAATACCCAGTATCGCATTTGCACAAATGACTATGAATATCTGCCTTAATTGCCTCAAAAATAAGGAAGCTGAAGTGTGATTTGGAAGACTTTCAGAAGGGGAATGTTTTTTATGGCTGAAATTTCAAAACTCATCCACCAATGAGCTGAATGCCAACAACATGTCCACAACATGTAACACAGCAGTCGTCTGAAGCTGAAGCAGGGATGAGTTCTTTGGTATTGCCTATACTGGCTACTGTGGACACCGATATTTTACCAGCACTTGATCTTTGGAATTACCACCACTTTTACAGAGTACACCTCTACTGATGTGAAAGAGAGAAGGGAAAACCAAAAGCAGAGGTAACAGAGAAACAGGTTACCATAGTCCAATAATGCACAGTCGCTCTGCCTGCAGCAAGAGGTAATATGTGAACAGACTGTTTTCACCTTGTTTAAATATCAGCTCAATTAATCAGAAACTTCAGTTCTTAGCAAAGGAATGACTTTTGTACCAGCAGTTGATGCTGATGTAACTGATTGCTTAACAGATCTTAGACTTTTTATAAGGAGATTATATTTTTCCCAGCACAACCTCCAGGGAATAACCATGAGGAAATGGAGCACATTTGTTCCAGTCAGTAACGATGTTAAACAAATATTTCAGAATGTATGTGAGAGTGAAATATATGCTGTGTTTATGAATGCTAATGGACAGAATGTGAAAAGCTGTTTTTTTTTTAATTTAACTAATAATGACTTAACTGCCCTGAATTCTCTTATTAATAATAATAGCAATAATAATATAATTATATCTGCATGTAAGGGAGGGGCAGTAGTGGTTCTTGATACTGATTTTTACTTTAATGATATATATGAGATACTTCATGATCAGGAAACCTAAGAAGTTATAAGAAGACTTCAGGTTGACAGTATTGTGAAAACAGTAGGGTGAGAAGTTTATTGGATGTATATGAATGGGTATCTCACATTAGAATTATTAAATTACTTTTATACACCACAGCCTATTATAACCATAAATAATTGTCTCTGTAAGATACATAAAAAATGATAAAAAGCACAGCTTACTGAACCCATATCAGTCTATTTACAGAATGTGTTAAAGAGCGATTTCTGTAATTCAAAAAGCTATATTAAAGACAGTAGGGATTTTTATAGCAATTGCATGAATGTTTTAAGACTCTGGACAAGACTAGACAATATATGTTTGTCAGGATAGAGATTGAACAGGTACGGGAATATCTAACAATTTACACTGAAGTTTCTAATATGATTAACACTGTGCGTGACTTACCTTCTATTGCTTTAACAAGCAATGTGTTTTTATTTCAAGATGCTTATACTCAGAAGAAATACACCAGGGGCCACAGACGTGAATATCAGGTTTACCATCATTATCCAAAATCACAGGCACTCGAGTCCACCTGCGCAATGTCCTACATCCTGAACAATAGAATGCAGCAAACTGACATTCCTAACTGACCAATCTCATCCTCTTCTAGACCCATGTTAATGCTTGTTCCTAGTTCTAGAGCAGTAGGGAGTCTCGAGGTTCGGCGTTTCTCAGGTATACTGGAATTCAGCATTCTGACTTTTCATGGAAGTACGTCGAGCTTAGGATTACTCGAGCACATGTGATTCAGGATAATGAAGGTAAAACGAATATCATTTTGGCCACATAGGACAGAGGTTTTATGTACCAGACTAAAAATAAATTTTCATTGTCTCTTTTTCTATAAGAGATGCGGATAGCATCTTCATTGTTTGGGATTACACAGTGGTAGATTTAGATGATTTTACTGATTATTTAATGGAGAAAACTAGTTACTTGAGGTTTAAAAAGGACTTTTTTATGATAACACTGATTTTTTTAGATGCACATAGAGTGACGATGGAAGGATTGATACTATGGTTCACTACAAGCAGGTAAAGAGAAATTCTTATTTAGATAAAATAAGTATGCACTGCCCTTTTGTGTTTCATAATATAGCTAGGCGTCAGATGTTAGAGCAAGACTGAATACAAATGATGACAGTCTGAGTAGGCAAAGGTCCTTTCTAATTTATTACCTTGAGCAAAGAGATTATGGGATGTTAAATGCTCAAAAAGCAGCAGTTATGTTAGAGTGTGACACTGTAGCTAGACCCATATTTTCAGATGGTTGTGAATATAATCGTACTGTTGTTAACCATACTGTACATGATCAAGGGGGTTTGAGAAATTGCATTAACTCACAATAGACATGCGGAGAACAGCTGGTGCTGATACATTCTGGGATATTGTGCCAGCACAACTCTGTTTGGCTATAAGAGGTCATGAAACTTGAAACAGCTGCTGTGTTACAAAGATCAGCAATCTTTTTATGCCTTGCAGTAGTAATCAGAGGAGTGAGACTTATCCTTGCACATTGTGCAGTTTTTGTAAGTATATTTTAAAGGGAACAAATTTATCAATCCCATTACTCTTAAGGAGTTTTCATCTAGGACTTATGCAGATCGTGACACTTGCAATACAGATCACAAACTAATCTCGCTGGAGGTCCTCATCCCACCCCCACCTGAAATAAAAAAGACCACAGTAAAGAACTACTTCACACTTCTAAAGACTAGTGTGGTCTCCTTTAAGGCCCGGAAAACAGTACTCAAGCCGCTGAATCACTTACAAATGCCTTCTACCAGCACCTGCAGGACTGCATGGATAAGGCAATCCCAAGCAAAACAAAGACTCTTTGTACCAAAGGCAAGCGTCCAGTCTGGTGGACCCCAGCCATAAACAAACTCTACAACAAAAGGAGAAAGCTACTACAAGATAGAGCAAAATCCTTAAAAGGTAAGACACCCTTGATCACTATAAGCAAAAAACTAAGAGCTCTCATAAAATCATCCAAAGCAAATTTTGAGAGAAAAATAGCTAAAGACTCAAAAGACAATCATAAGGCCTTCTTTAGCTATGTTAGAAACCTGGGAGGAAACTCCCAGATATGTTCAGAACTAGTTCAAAATGATGTGAAGATTACTGATCCTACAGACATTGCCAACATACTGGCTGACAGGTTCAGTGCAAACTTCCCCCCCCCCCCCCCAAAAGGAGAGATATCTATACCAAGCGATTGCAGCCCCCCAAACATCTCCAACGCCCAAGTGAGAACTGCTCTCTCCAAAGCAAAACACAGCATCCATGGGACCTGATGGTGTCCCGGCTGTGTGCTCCACGAACTCAATGAGGAACTAAACCCACAGCTAGGACAGCTGTTTAATCATAGTCTTACCTCTGGATCCAGGAGTGGCGCACTGCAACAGTGGTCCCACTTCACAAAGGCGGTGCCTCCACCGACCCTGGAAATTACCGGCCCATTAGCTTGACAAGCCTTATCTGCAAAGCCATGGAAAGGATCATAATGGACCTCATAAATAAAGACATAGAATTTGCAGACTTTGGATCCATCCCAGTTTGGCTTTGTCAAAGGCAGATCATGCCTTCTAAACTTGGTTGACTTTTGAAACAGTCACCAAAGCCATTGATGAGGAAAGGCAGTCCATACAGCCTACCTCGATCTGGATACAATACCCCACTCGGGTATCATTGAAAAACTCATCAGCCTAAATGTTAACCCATACATCACAAGATGGGTTGCAAACTGGCTGAGTGACAGAACACACAGGGTCAGAGTTGCTGGCGCCATGTCAGACTCAAAGCCTGTCACAAGTGGTGTACCACAGGGCTCAGTCCTGGGCCCACTCTTGTTTGGCATCTACTTAGTACAAGCAAACACAGGAGGGTTATGGCTGACAAAGTTTGCAGATGACTGCAAACCCATAGTAGAAAACACATCTGACACAGATATCCTTCAGAAGGGTCTCACAGAAACGGATAACTGGTGCCAGAGCCATGGCCTAAAGTTAAATGCCAAAAAATGCATAGTCATACCCTTCTGGATAAACAAGGTTACCCCTAGCTACCAAATAGGTGGCAATCCATTGAGCACAGAAGAAGTTATCAGGGACCTGGGGACCCAAGTTGATAGTAGTCTGTCATTCAACACCCATGTAGCCAAAGTAGTTAGGAAGACCTTCTACATTGCCCACCTTATCATGAAGGGATTCTCATCTAGATCAAGGGAGGTCATGGTCTCCTGTACTCATCACTCATCAGACCAATGATTGAGTACAATGCCCCATTCGAATGTATCTGACCCGACACTTGCAGCAGCTTGAGAGGCCACAAAAGTTCCTCACCAAAAGGATAAAGGGTCTCAAACATCTGTCCTATGCTGCCCGACTGAAAGAACTCCAGCTCTATTCACTCAGAGGTGACCTTTAACTAACATACAAGGCCATGTCAAACCCAGATTTGATGAATATGCTTCACCTCAAAAAATCTAGATCCACCAGAGCTACAAGGGCGGGAGACTTAAACCTTGACACGGCTATTAATAGGACGTGCTGGAGGGATAGATTCATCACCCAAAGACTCCCTATGCTGTGGAACAAAATCCCGGTATATGTGAGGCAGAGCACTGGCCTTGTTCAAGAGAAATCTTGACCAATGGATGGGAGATCGCAGATATACCCCAGGGATTACCTCAGTGTCACTGCTCGACAGGGGCACAGCAAAATAATGGGTATAGTTCCCCATACTAAAGGGGTGGCGTAAGCCACAAAACTATGGGCTAGGCTTGTAAATGCCCTCGGGCAGATAGCCTAGTATGAACCTATGAACCTATTTGGCTATATGTCTGAAAGGCATTTTATATTTTGAAATCCAATAGGAAACTGAAAGAGCATATTTGTGACCACTTGTCTAATATCAGGAGAACGATAACAATAAATGGTTTGTCTAGACACATTTAACAAAACAGATGATACACATGAGTTTTGGTTTATGGTCTTACAAATAGTTTTAATGAACAAAAGGGGTGGTGGTATGATTGCCAGGACCGAATAGACAGCATATCAGTGGACTGTGAGCTGATATGTACCCCATTTAAAAGAAACCTGTTTTCAAAGTCATGTGATATCTATCAATTCATGTGATAATATCTATCAATGACTATTACATTTTAACAAGATGAGCTTTTGGAACAATTTTTTTAGATTTTCTTCTGTTGCACCCAAAGAAGCATTAATGCAAAAACTGTTGTTGGCTAGTGTTTTATTAAATTTGCTTGATTTTATCCTTTATGTTACTTGAGCTGGTTATTTTGTTTTATTTTACCATTTCTGAAGACTTTGCTAAACAAATTATTGCTCTACACATTCCATTATACTCTCTTTAATGTTTATTTGTGTGTGTATTATCCTCAGTCTGTGTGTGTGTGTGTGTGTGTGTGTGTATATATATATATATAGGTGGCCACGGTGGTGGAGCAGTTAGTGTTGTCACCTCACAGCAAGAGGTTCTCCGGTTCGATTCTCAGCTGGGGTGCCTTCTGTGTGGAGTCTGCATGTCCTCCCTGTGGTCACGTGGGTTTCCTTCTGGTGATCCGGTTTCCTCCCACATCTCAAAGACATGCTGTAGGTGGATTGGACACTCTAAACTGGCCCTAGGTGTGAGTGTGTGTATGTGTGTGCCTTCTGTGGAAGGTTGGGCGCCGGGTTGACAACTCAACACCATAAAACTCCACTGCCAATCATGAGCGGACAGGTGATCCACTGTGGCAGCCCCTAACCGGGAAAAGCCGAAAGAAGAAGATAAATATATATATATATATATATATATATATATATATATATATATACAGGGTTCTATGTAAATTGGTAGAATTCACATTTGTGTGACACAGAATTCATCTAAACATTTTAAACCAAAACACGCTTGGTTGACAGTGCAGTTGTGTGAAACTATTAGGTCTAACCACATTTAATTGACAGATGGGAAGTATTGATAGACACAGTCAAGGAATGTGCTGTATGCAACATTGTGTTTGCTAATGGAAACATTTGTTTCTGCTTGACTGTGCGTTAATTAAAAAAGTTTTTCTGTTTATTCAAGTGTTTCTGTTTGTCCTAGGGCTCTGCTTTCCAGTGGTGTATGTTTGGTGGTTACTAGTGTCTGTATGTCTATCAGACTAGTTAATTACTTGAAAAGTATGTTGTGGCACTTTTGAGATGAGTGTCTCCAAAGTGCATGGAAATGATTGGTATTTCTTGAACAAGACAGCATATAATTAGACTTTTCCATGTTGAACAGCATATTATTTACATTAACCCATTACTTAATGACAAACGTCATATTTTATTTTGTCCATGATTGTATTAATATTTGCTTGTAAAAGGTCTAAAACAAATGATATGAAAAGAATAAATATTACACCAATGAGCGTATATTCCTTTTCCCCGCTGTAGTGCAACCTCACAGTTGGTGCACTTAATTAGCAGGATTTTTTTTTTTATGTGCTTAGTTTCTGTTGACCTTTTTTGTTGTCTCTTTGCATGCCAATCAAAAGCAGTTTATACTGAAGCCACCAGACATATATAAACACACACACACACACACACACACACACACACATACACACACACACACATGGGTTACATTCAAAACATTTAACATTTTTAATATTGAAGTACAAAGCATCAACCTGAGAAGGTCGAAACTCAAAACATCGACCAAGATTGCAGTAGCGTAGGGACTGGGTATTTGCCTTTTTACCCCTCTGGTACAGTCTCAGAGTTGGTATGTTTATTTAGTAAAGGGTGTGGTGGGTGCAGGGGGCTTGCTCCCATGCATAAAGAATTTTTTTGTTTTTTATTTATTTATTTTTTCATTTCCACTGTATTTTGTTTCATCATTTTGGGACTGCTTATTTCAGTTTCGGACCCAGCATGCTTCCACTGCACCACTACGCTATTTGCCATAAATTATGTCTGCAGTTTTATTGGCAAAATAGAAGAGAAAAAGAATTATGAGAAAAAAATATTTCTTTCCACTCAAACTATCTTTTAGATGAATTAGAATATCTATCATCCATTTTATACAGACACTGTTTACTGGGTCATTTGTTGTACATTAAAATCACATTGTAACAGCCTTATTGATATTATTTATTTGTATATCATGATTGCATTCTAAAAATATTTATTGTTGGTGGAATCACCAATTTACCAGATGTGTTACTTCTCCTACTAAGAAGAGTTATAATTTCTCCTAATTTATATATGGTATAATTTTGAAATTTTCTGCCTGTTATTTCATTTGAAGAACAATATAAGTATTTTAAATGTATTAATGTAATACTTTTATGTTTGTGTTATTTTACCTGAGTTAGGGCAACAGCTTTCTTTTTCACCTGGATTTAATCTAAACCAGTCAGCATTCGCGGCTTTTGTTAAAGACTCTATCCAGTCAAAATTATTGTGCTTGTTGTTAATGTCCTCTGTTCTTTATTTCATTTATCACACGATGCAAGTGATCTGCTTACCTTCTTACATTTATTTCTATAATTATTCCAGGCTTTGTCCTGCATATGGAAAAAGAACAGGGCAGATGAAAAGCAAATCAGCTACTAAAGTTCATAGACACACAAAACAAAGAAATAAAGAGGACTGCAGACTTGTAAAGAGATAATTACATTTACAAATACCACCAAGCATCATCCTGATGCTACAAAACACCAAACAATAAACCATGACAGTCAATTTTTCTAGAGGGGTCCATACCTCTCAGCATCTTAGAGCAAGAAATCTGGACATAGCCATAAATAAAAGTAGGACTGAGGCCCAAAAATAGGGATGATTTTTGAATATTGCTATTACAAACTTAGTTGATACAATAACATGTTTTACGTTAGCATGAAGTTTCTGAAGGATATGAAGTCTGAAACTGAAATGTCTGTCATTATTTTCTAACTTTAGTCTTTAATGATTTGCCACTAATTTGCCAGAACACCTCGATTTTATGAAAAATGGACCAAAAATATGAGGCAAAAATCTGGACATTCTGTGAAAATCTGTACAGTTGAGAGGTATAGAGGGGTCCCACTACCATTGTGTAAATACAGCTAGTTTTTATATTAAACCAGTATAACATGAGGAACATATTAACCTGGATCTAGATTTTTATCTCACTGCCTTCCATGGTTTGGAAAAGCCATCCAAAAATCTAGCCAAATAATACTAAAGATGGATGACGCTGTGAGATAAGTACCTCATTATACTCTAGCTTTTAATAGCCCCCATATTCCTTACATTCCAGAGAAGATACCAGGGCAACCTACCTCTCTTCCTTTTAAAGAAAATACTTCTCTCCTTACCTATCCTCTTCCAGCCTTCACAATCCCTCACTGAATCTCCTACTGTCTTGCAACTTGCTACTTCTTCATTGCTACTTCACCACTACCTGATATCTGTAAAATACAGATTCTTGTATTTAATTAAGATACTCTTCAGCTTATCCTCTAGTCTTCTCCTCCTACTGTGCCATTTGTTATCGTACCATGACTCAATAATATATAGCAACATTTCTCCAACTTTGTCCCAACTTTCTATCCGTACTTCCTCTTTACACTCTCCACACATTGTACCAAACCTGTTTAATATTGCCCCCACCATTATTTGAAATAAAGGCTGATTAATTGCACTTCAACTCAAACCAAAACAAAATGAAGTGCAAGAATCCTCTCCAAAAAGCAAGTATGTATAATTTCCCAATCAACTAAAAAACTTCTAGGAGGAGATACAACTCCTAATCCTGGCTCCACCTATCACAATAAACCCCAAAGTAATTCTCTCCCACAACAGCCAATCCCCAACCCTGGTGGTCTACTTTTTGCTGCAATAAATTTTAGAAGTATACAAAATAAACCTGCTGAACTAAATGCATGGATTACCTAACATAAGCCTGATGTTCTCACTGTAACTGAAACTTGGCTCAGAAAAAGCATAAATGACTCAAAAGTTATACCTCCTAGCTATAATATCATCCATAATTACTGTATAAAGAGGAAAGGTGGTGGTATTGCTTTAATATTTCCCAAACCTACTACACCTCCCTTTGCACCAAACCAATACCAAAATTAAATTCAGCAGAGCTTCTTGCTGCTTTCCTCAAAATAAACAGTTATAAACAAATATGTATTACTGTCGTTTATATCCCTCCTGGTGACTATATAGCTATACTGGAAGATAGGAGGATATTGTACACTGGATATTCATAACATTTCCACAAGAAAAATATTACTAGGTGATGTGAATGTCAATTGGTTGGACATAAGGTCTTACTCCTGTACATATAGCATGAATGCATATGGTTTTGCACAACTAATAAATAGCCCCACTCATTATAGAAGACATCAAATTCTCTATTAGTCGGGATCCTAATATCAGACCCTAGCAAATACTCCATCACAGGTACAGTGACAGACTTTCTCAGTGATCATTTCCAAGCTATATGAGTACACATCTAACGCATCTAGTTAAACAGCATGTTTATAAAACAACAAAACTTGTACACATTTAACTCAGAAATGTTCATTACTACACTATCATCTATAAACTAGAACTTCCTAAAAATACTCCCCTTAGATGATGCTGTTATTGAATTCAATACAACTTTTCTAAATATCCTAAATAGCATTGCACCTCCTAGAAGGAAGAGATTGAAAACAAATAATGCAATTTGGCTATCCAAAAAGAGTAAAATGCTAATGCAGGATAGAGAAAAAACATAGCAATAGTGGCAAAAATATAAAACACCTCTGTATCTTAAACTTCAAAATGCTTCACAGTTGTACTAAAAAGCAAATAAAAGAAGACACAAACTATACCATAATAACTTTCACAATAATACTAAACACAACTCTAAAAAATGTAGACATCCATTAAAGAAATTTTACATCTCAGCCAAAGATTCAACCCAAACCCCTCTCCCAATAACTCACCATTCAAAACTGCAATACAGTTCATTGCTTATTTTATAGATGGTATAGGATCTTTAACTAAGAATTCCTCAGCATCTAATCCCAACCCTGCCCAACAGCCACATATCACCACATCATCTTTCACCTTCAAACCTTTGCCCACATCCGATATAAAACTACTCTTAGACTTAAATCATGCTCTTCTTCAGCTGATGATCTTTCAAGTTAGTACCTAAAAATAACAGCCAACAGCATTGCCTATGCTGTTTCAGTCCTCATAAATAGGTTAATCTGGGAATCCAACATTCTTTCTCTCTGGAAAAAGTCACACTTTATCCCTCTGTACAAAGGAGGAAATTCAACAGACATTAATAACTTTAGACCTATAGCAATCTTATCTCTCCTCTCCAAATACTTGAAAAATGTATTCAAAACAATTGCTAGATTATCTCCTGCAGGAAAAACTCCTATCCCCTACACAATATGGCTTCCATCCATCCAATAATACTAGCACTGCCCTTCTAACCTATATAGATATTGTCCATAAAGCTAGAGATAACGGCAAAATAGTCTTTTCCTGATCTCTAGACTTGTCTAAAGCCTTTAACATAGTTTGGCACAGCAAAATTCTACTTCAAATCATAAATCAAATGTCATCACTAGGTGTCTCTCAGCCCACCCGTCTGTGGTTCAAAAGTTACTTGTCCAATAGGTGTCAGTCAGTAAAATGGCACTCCACACTTACTCTCCTTACCTCCCAGTCACCACAAGTGTACCACAAGGCTGTATCCTTAGTCCTGTCCTTGTTAACATTTTCATCAACACCTTCTATACCTCCACGCTGCAGGCCACCCTAATACAATATGCAAATGATTCCACTTTCATTTGCACATCTACCAATATGGTACACCTCCAAAAAAACTTACTCAGGAAACATTAACAGCTCTGAAACATGGCTTTGTAACTCACAACTCATGCTCAACCCAAAAAGACCAAACTACTACTTTTCCCCCAAATCCCTCTCTCTTGAAAAAACAAAATTTCAAGTCCACTCTCTTGATAATGCAACCATTGAAGTCACTTCTCATAGAAAATTATTAGGGGTGATAGTGGAGGATAATCTAACATTTGACCTGCATGTACAAAATTGCATAAGAAAAACTCATCAAAAACAAGGGATGCTTTACAAAGCCAAAACTTTTTCACTGGCGCAACTAAAACTACCCTTGCCACTACTCATCTTCTCCCCACCCTTCTTTATGGTGCTCCCATCCTTATTAAAATCCAGGCTTCACCAAAATTCAAACTTGAAGGGTACTGTAATAAAGTTGTTAAATTTACAGCACATACCCCTTTCAAAACCCACCATTGTATAGCACTAAAAAGCCTAAATTGGTTAGAACTGCCACATCAGCTAACAAATACACAACTTCTTACCACCCATAAAATTGCCTTGGTAACCCAACAAAGCCCACATAGTGTCGGCTGACCATCCAATGAAATAACCATGAAAAAATGTTAAAATGACTTCAATAAATGTATTTACTATATCAATAAAGAGCAAGTGGTTAAGCACTTTTTTCCCTAAACAAACTGGGACTTTTTCAGAACCATAAGAACATAGACCAACCAGTGTTTAAATACTAATTAAAGCAAGTCATATGACGTTCAACCCATCAATTATCTAATAATCTCATAAATTAAAAAAAGAACACTGTCAGTTGCTGTCATAAAGTAAAACTTGGAATAATAAATATTACAAAATATCACATTTAGAACAAATTAGAAGACCCATATGACCCCATGTTATAAATAGGTAATCCTGTTAAACAAGAAATAAAACATTAAATACTTCAATTGAACATATAAAAATCTATTAATAAAGTAGTTTAAAAATAGTTTAAGAATATATAAAATGTAGAAGGCATTAAGAAATATGATTTACAGCTCTGAGTTTTAAAACTGGTAAAACAGAAACCTGTTTGTTTAAACCTGCTGGAACCGAGGCATTAAGTCTCAATTGCCAAGTAAGTTCTCTGAATTCAATTTTTGTTTCCCAAGACCACCCCTCATTTGAAAATAGGAATGGTTTCCAGAATTCCAAATAAAAACTTATTATAGTTAGAACAAGTAATTGTGTGCTTGAAAAGGGAATTGTTGGTGTTATATTTTGAAATGGCATAAATGTGTTCATAAATTCTCTTACAAAGGATCTTCCTGTTTTGCCAATGTAAAAACTGTTGCAGAGAGAGCAAAGTGCGATGTATACCACCCCTTTTGTAGCACAATTACCTTTAACTAAAATATAGTCTAATCCAAGCTGTTATCCAGTTTAATAGATTCCTGTTCAAGGATATATGTGCATTAACTGCAATCCCCATATTTATGTGTACCTCTAGTGGTCCTTACAATAATTTGTTTTTCAAACAAAATTTGAAATTCTTACCCATTTTATAAACAAACTTCAGGGAGTCCACAGTTGATTTAAGAACTTCATTATTAACTCTGAAAATGTAAAGTCGTGGTGGTACAGCGGTAGCGTTGTTGCCTCACAGCAAGAGGTTCTCCTGTTCTGTTCTCAGCTGGAGTGCCTGCTGCATGGAGTCTGCATGTCCTCACTTTGGTCAAGTGGCCTCTGAAAGACATGCATGAATGGGCGTGCCTTTGCTGAAGGTTGGGCGTCGGGCTGGCAACTTGGCACCATAAAAATCAACTGCCAATCATTAGCAGACCGGAGTTCCACTGTGGTGACCCCTCACCAGGAAAAGCCGAAAAGACAAACATTATTAACTCTGAAAATATTCCAATTA
Source organism: Protopterus annectens (assembly GCF_019279795.1). Taxonomy (NCBI): domain Eukaryota; kingdom Metazoa; phylum Chordata; order Ceratodontiformes; family Protopteridae; genus Protopterus; species Protopterus annectens. Next base: position 254,691,513 of record NC_056743.1, read on the forward strand.
CTACAAATAATTTCTTTCACAGCTTTTGAATAAGAATTGTATGGGACAATAAATGAATTGGAAAAACTACCATTTGTATTGGTGTCACAGACATTGGCCATTGCAACTGAAAATGTCCCTGTTCCAAGTAGATTAAATCTAGAACCCCACCCTTGACATACTTCATCCCATGTTCCAATTAGAAATCTTTCAGGGTATCCCCTTTCCAGGAACGTATTCAGTATTTTGTCCACCTGTAGACAAAAGATATCAAATTCTAAAGACATCCTAGCCGTCCTTACCAGTTGCCCCTCAAAAATGTTCTTTTTGCAGTGGTGAGGATGGCAGCTATTGAAATGCAAATAACTATTGGAGAACGTGTTCTTTCTGAATAATGTTGAATAGAAACATTTGTTAACTACGTCTTTAGTTATAGATACATCAAGGTAGTTAACTGTTTCCATCAAGTGTTGGTATGTGAATTTGATGAACCTTTTCAAACACTATATATGTTGTGCTACCAATGTTCTAAAAAAATTGAATCTAGAATAAAAGTCTTTTCCCATGTGTACATGACTAAATTACTAAATTGGTGTATAATGGTGCACAACACCCATGGCAGATCCTCATGCCTGTCTGAAATATTCACCTTTGAAATATAAAAAGTTGTAACTGAGAAAGAATTCCATTAAAACCATAATAAAATTAATTGTATCATTATCCAAGGAAGTTAATTCAACAATGGCTGAATGAAAGTATTCTAAGCCAGTTTGGTGAGGTATACATGTGAAAAGATCCATCACATCTATAGTGAAAAAATACAAAACTCACTATAATATTCAGGCTTAATTTTGGTTAAAAAAAAGTCCCAGGAATCTTTTAAAATGTGGCTCTCTAAACATAAAACATCTTTTAAGATGTGATCTACATAAACCGCCAATGGATAGGTTTTAGACCCCTGCCCTGCAACTATGAGATGATATGGTGGGGTGCAGAATCTCTCTCTGTATTTTTGGTATACCAAATACTGCAGGTATAAGTGGTATGTTACATAAAAAAATTGTATAATCCACTAGAAATAATAGTCTGTAGAAGAGCATCCTCAAGAAATAAATTAATCTACTTATAGGCCACAGAAATTCCATTCCTAAAAATATTTTATGTTTGATATTGTCCTGTAGCATGTTAAAAATCTGAGAAGTATACTACATCCTTTCTGCAATAACAACACCCCTGCCTTTATCACATTTGTGATGTCTCTACACTGGGTCCGTAATCAAGGAGCCTGAATCCTCACCACTGACACTGGAGAGGGGCATTCACTTGGAATAATAATGGATACACACAGTATTTTCAGATGCAGTTCTCTGCACCAAGTACAGTTTCCCTTAGAAGCACACAGGGCACGCACTCAGCCTGGGGTCTGAATTTATCTATCTGACTCCCTCCATGTCCCCAATAAAACTCCCCACTGGTACAGCTATAGGGATACATCCTCAACTGAAGTGCCTAAGCCAAGTCCTCCAACACCCTCTCCATGAACCCAGTGCTTCATGTCCCTGCTCCAAGTAGCTGATACACACACACTGTGATTTACACACACACACACACACACACACACACACACACACACACACACACACACACACACACCTGGCACAGATTTACCTGCTGTACCCCCTTCTGACCGGAGTATAAGGTAGTTATCATTGCTACCAGGCAATCCACAATCAGCTACTCTAAGGCACTTAAGAAAGGGTGTCCAATTATACTGTGTAATATTAATACTAGTACAAATAGCAGTAGTTGACCAAGACAGCTAGGCCTCCTTAAGTGGCACACACAGTGCCACCAAATAAATATAAGCACTCTCAAAGGTTAAAACTTTCTAAAAGGACCAGCCACAATACAAGTTTTAAATATATTTAATAATAAATAATAGAAGAACATGAAAATACTGAATATATATTTACAGTAAACCACAGAGTTCAAACCACAGAAAATATTGAAAATAACATTGATGGACAGACTCAGATAAAGAAAAACAATATCTAAACTAAGCTTCAATATATTTTCCTGACTGAATCTAGGAGAATTACTATTCCCTACTTTATAGAGCAAGACAGATGATGTGGTGAATGGTCCTTCTTGTTCTCAGGCCCAGGACAGAATACTCAATACTGAAAGATTTCCCACTGTAATATCTAAAATACTTTTTTCAACACTAGCAATTTTATAAATACATTTTGATATTCAAATGCCATACAGTTCTAATACATTTGTAACATAAGCATCTGTACAAATCAGCTTGATATTCAAATGCCATACAGTTATAATGTATTTGTAACACAAACATCTTGTAAGCATCAGTTTGATATTCAAAGAATATCATTCTTTGCAAAACTCCAGCTAGCTAGCCCATATCATCACAAGGTTTTATAATTCTTATGGTGGAATTCTTTCATAAAGTGTGTAGTAATTCTCCTCCTTCCTTCAATAAGTTATAATACCAAGGAGCAGAAAGTTTTGATAAATTATATAAATCTTTTTCACAATATTTTTCAAATGTTTCCACAATCAGGTTTAAGGATAGGTTAAAGGTACTTTTTTCTTAAAAGAAGTTTTACAAAACCTGTTAGCATTAGTATATGCAAATTTATCTGAATACACTTGAAAATTGTTTCTTAGTGAATAATATTAAGTCAGTAACAGAATCAGTAATGTCTAGTCTAGGATGAGGTACACATTTGAATCCTTTGCTGAAAAAGTTTAAAGTGTAACTCAGTGATGACCATCTCAGTATAATTAAAAATGTTAAAGCCTTGATTGATAAAAGTGTATAATGGCATCATAACCGGTTTGTATAATCACAGATACATAGATAAATATGGACATTTTAAAGTAGAATGCAAAACAATAATGTGTTTGGAAAGAAGTCAGAGTAAAATGACAAATACAAGAAGGCAACATGCAAACTCTGCAGACAGCTTAGGCAAAAGCCTTATCCCTGAGTTATGGTACTGAACAAAAGGTGATCTGCATATAGAGACAATTTAAAGCATGTGATTGTGTTTTCACAAGTCTGGATTCCTCCTATATGTAGTCTTTCCATGTCATAAACCATTGATTATACTTCAAGGTGGGAAATAAAGGGGTGGCTTCACAGAATTTCCTAAAATTAACATTTTTTAAATTCCCCAGTGACTTGAAAGTGGCGTCATTAGGTGTTCTGAATAACATAAAATAACACTTTTCCTCTATGTGTAACATCCCCATTCTGGGGAAGTAATCAAGGTACCTGAATCCTCAACACTGACACTGGAGAGGGACATTCACTTCAAATACAAATGGCTACACTCAGTATTTCCGGATGCAGACCTCTCTGCATCAAGCATAGTTTCCCATAAGAGCACACAGGGAACACATTCAGCTGAGATCTGGATTTCACTTTCTGTCTCTTCCCAGGTCCCCATTATGACTCCCCACTGGCACAGCTGCAGATTTAACTCCTCAGCTGAGTGCCCAGGCCAAGTCATCCACCATGCTCTCTGTGAAACCAGTGCTTCATTTCCCTGCTCTGAGTAGCTGACACACACATACAAACACACACATACATTTTGAGATTTAATTGTCACACACACATACCTGGGAAAGGCTGCACAGATTTACTAGCTATGCCACCTTCTGTCCAGATTATAAGGTAGTTTCACTGCCACCAGTCAGTTACTATAAGGCTCTTAAAAGGGTATCCAATTATACTGAATGAAATTAATATTAATACAAATGGTAATGTTGACCGAACAACAAGACTTTCAGGAGTGGCCAGAGTTATCGCCAAGTAAATATGTGCAAATACTCTCAAAACTTCAACATTTTTCAGGAACGACCAACCACAATGAAAAGCTTAAATATATTTAATAATAAATAATAAAAGAAGATGAAACTACTAAATATCTACATACAGTAAACACCACAGTTTCAACCACAGGAAATGTTAAAAATAACACAGCTGGAAAGATTCACACCGTTACAGAAAAATAATATTTAACTATTCTCACTATATTTTCCTGACTAATCAAAAGAGTACTACTCCCTGCTCAATTACTAGTGCAAGGCAAGATGTAGTTCATGAGTGGTCTTCCTTTGTCAGGCTCCAAGAAAGATTGCCGAGAGACTTCAGTCTCCTCTAATATTAAAACATTATTTCTGTACAGAATGACATCACATATGCCTGGTCATCTGACTTCTAGTTGCTATGCTATCACCAACTCTAGAAGCTGCCAGGATTGTACAACTTACATGTCAATAATACACACAACAAGAGCATTGCTCAGACCTGGTGCAGCTGCTAGAAGTCAAAATACCATAACACACTTCCCTTCTTCCTGTAGGAGCTAATAAACCATACTTCTTACAGACATTGCATCTGTGGCATCATTCAAAACTGTGAGATAACATCTTTATGGCCTAGGCCCAGTAGTTTAATTTTCTTACTGTTTTTGAAGTTTGAGATCAATATCTTCTCTTTCAGTATCCACTGTCAAAACATATACATTTAATTAATTAATATAATTGTGGTGTAAGTGGTGCATAGAATCACATTAAAGACCCAGGACAGAGGGTTGCTCACTATATTTTTATCTGCAACTGCATACCTGTCAGCTGAAGTCCATTCTCACAAATGTGTTATCCAATTGGCCCAGTATTTGCATATACTAGTAATTGATTCAAGACATATTTTCCTTTATGCAGTAGCTATTTGTACAGTTTGTTTTGTAGTCTTTATAATGTGTCTTTACCATCTCAAAAGTGCTCACTCCTCTCTGTACTCTTTTCTAGACCTAACACCACTCTAAGCAAACAGCTGCAATAAAGCCTTTATCTTTAACCCTACCGGTGGATACATTGTTATATGAAAAGCACAGTCCGGGTTTGAACTGTCTGTGAACATAAACAGCTAAAGTTAACTTTGTGTTTGTGTCTACCTGTTTGAGCTAATTTTCATAGTCCCTGGAGAGTACTCCGCTTTGGCTTGTAAGCAGCCCCTACCCACCCACACTCACCTTCCATTTCCCTTTTATTCCCTTCTGTGAGCAAATAGTAAACATAACTGATCAAATACTGTGTGTGTTAGTTAATTTAATTGAGGGCACTGTAGCCTACCCCTCCCATTACAATTTATTAGCTATAAACAACACATTTGCACGCACACATAAAAGTGACTACCCAGTAGAAACATACCCTGTAAACACCCCAAACATTTCACACGTAACCCTTAACCTTGAATACATGACATTGTAATATACTAATACCTTAACAAACAATAATTTAACTTCCCTCAATACTGATAATTTTTCAAATAATTTGTCAAACACAAATACTATCAAGTTTGTACATGGTCTTATATTAACTGTATTCCTCACGATTATAGCTAACCTCACCACTTATTTCCAACTAGACAATCAGTATATAAAGCAAGCAACAACATTTAATGACCCTACCTTAACAACATCTAATAGCTTTTGTGTCCCCATCGTTGTTTATAACCACACTCACAGACCTGAAACAACACCAACTACTCTTAACAAATGAAAGCCTCCATAATATTTCCTTTAAAACTTACAAAAGACTATTCATACTTTTTCAGTTGCTCAGTCACATAGCAGCAAAACTTATGCTTAGTGGTGATATCTACCCAAACCCAGGCCCCGAACCCATGATCTCATTAAACTCTCCAATGCAAATCAAACTACCTACTCCACATAAAACTTCTGAAATACTACTACTAAACCTAAATCTTAGAAGTATGCTGAATAAAATACATGAACTCCATGCGACTCTCCCATTCCAATAGGAAATACATCCCACTACCACAACAACCAAAGTCCCACACAAATGAATTATTCAAAGGTAAAAAGATCAGAAATTATTATAAAAATACAATAATAATATATTAAAAAATATGATAATATATTATGAACCAATTATATAAAAAGTAGTCACATAAACATAAAAGACAAATGCTGGGCAGACAGTTACAAAATAAAAAATTATTTTTTATATACACATCAACGAATGTGTTCTTATCACTCAATATGTGTGCTTTATTTAGTTTATTTGGTTTCCTTTGTCATCTTCGTATGGCTTCAGGGGTTTAGGAGGCGGATTTACAGCAACTGTTGTTCTCGCAAACGTTTGGCCAATCTATTGAGAAGCTAACTAATCTGATGGAACAGATGTCACAAAGGCTGGATCACATTGAATAAGCCCAGATGATTTCATCATCCAGAGGCAGTCATTCTGATAACCAGGAAGTTCATGCCTCCAAGGAAAGCAGAGGATGTTCTGTATAGCAGCTCCTGAACAACGTGGAGCTGAATGCAATGCATGAATGCCAGGGGATTGGAAATATGCATGTTTAGTGTGGTTTTAATGGAACAAATGGACTAAATGGACCAAATCAATTCCTAACTATTGGTAGGAATAATTTTGGACAAAGGCAGACAAGTACAAAGTATGAAATTTTCGTTGTGAATGATTGGTTGTAAGATAACCCAAGTTTGGCAATGGAGGGGTATGTGGGTACTGATAACTGTTTTTATAATTTGCAAAAGCTTGATTCTTTACTTTTAAAAACAAAAAAATTACAACTAGACAATGTTTATTTTAAGGAGTGCCTTAGACTTAAATTGGTACCTAAGGGTTTACACATATGGCATTTCCCTACTAGCCTGGTGGTTAACTCACCTTTGCACAAGGAACTGCTTTCTCTGTTTGACAGACACAGTTTTGAGTACATGGAGCAGGTTGTCAAGCATAATGAAAGTCATAGATCGAGTTTAATTAAGGAAGCTACAGAACTGCACAGGAAAATTATAAAGGATGTGTCCCATGCAAATAATTTGTTCAAATATAATCATATTTTTAAGAGTGAATGCAGCCAAATATTGAAGCAGCTATGGCAGAATGTTCACAGCCTCAAGCCAAGTCAAGTTATAAATCCACCCGTCTTATTTCCAGATAAATTCCCTTTATTGCAAGTAAGTTACAACAGGTAAGCGCTTTCACAAACTTCTGTTTGCTTCATCAGACTATAAACAAGCAGACTCAGCCCCCTTCTCCTTTTATACTCATGCATATAGTCAAATTTCAAATGAACAAATCACAGTCAATCCTATACTCAAAGCACCTCCCACCATTAAATTAAAGCACTCACAATAAAATATACATAAGATGTATATAAAATAAGCATAAAATAATAGAATCAAAATAAAATAAAGTAGAGCTAACATCATAGAATTCAGTGATGTCAATTTATTTCATGTGTTCATTTTAGCAATCTGATATTTTTCAACTTGGAAACAATGGAAAGATGGTTATTCAAACCCTGTCCTATATGTGCCCCCAGTCTTATTATCCAGTCAAGCTCTCTCTCCTCTGTTCTTGAACTGATGTCACCCATCCTGACATCCTCTTTAACTATTTCTAGTACATTAAACTGAAAGTGATGTTCAACTCCACAAGGTAAAATATGTTTAACAACAGCACTATAAGTTTCTTCTCTTTTCAAACAGTACATATGGTCCCTGATGCGCTCTTTTAGCCTTCTGTTGGTTTTACCCACATAGAATGCTCAACAGAGAGCGCACCAGGCTAAATACACTAAATTCATGCTGTTACAATCAGCCTCTATGTTAAAGAGAAACTTCCTTCCTGTATCAGGATGCACACATTCTACACCTTCACAAATGTATTGGCAAAAATTACATTTCATAAATTTCCAAGTTCCTCCAACTGGCTTTTGTACCTTCATACCTATACTACTTCTAGGGTAGCATAACCTCATTTTAAGAGATCTACTGTTCTTATAAACTAAAAAGGGCTTTTCACCTACTAAATCTCCTCTCTATCGACCTTGTAAGATACGCCAATTATTCTCTAGTATCCCCCTTAATGCTCGATTGTCACTCGTATAAATGAGTGCCACTGCAACTTTAGTATGCCTCATCTGTTGCTTAGCATTAAACTCCCCATGTTTAAGTAGTATGGCTTTGCCCTGTCTTTTCTAATATGTCTAGCATAATTACATGCCTCCATAAATCCGTACTACCACAAACTCTGCCTTCAAAATCTCTTTTTAGTTGTTTTAATTCATTTTCTAAGTCTGTGTCTCTATCTGTAAGTCTAGAGCATCTCATGGCTTGCACTCTCAGTACGTTGCAAAACACATGCTGGGGGTGCATACTTGTTCTATGTAAATACGTTGCCCTTTGGCAATTTTTTCGAAACCGATTAGTATGTAGAAAATTCTGATTATATATAGTAAGTCTAATGTCTAGAAAATCTATTACTTCTCTGGAATATTGACTCATAAATTTCAGAAAATTACAACTAGTAGTAGTAAGAACAGAGGAGAGAGAGCTTGACTGGATAATAAGACTGGGGGCACATATAGGACAGGGTTTGAATGACCATCTTTCCATTGTTTCCAAGCTGAAAAATATCAGACTACTAAAATGAACACATGAAATAAATTGACATCACTGAATTCTATGATGTTAGATCTACTTTATTTTATGTTGATTCTATGTTATTTTATGCTTATTTTATATGCATCTTATGTATATTTTATTGTGAGTGCTTTAATTTAATGGTGGGGAGGTGCTTTGAATATAGGATTAACTGTGATTTGTTCATTTGAAATTTGACTATTTGCAGGAGTATAAAAGGGGGGGTCTGAGTTTGCTTGTTTGTGGTCTGATGCAGCAAACAGAAGTTTGTGAATGCACTTACCTGTTGTAACTTACTTGCAATAAAGGGATTTTATCTGGAAATAAGACGTGTGAATTTGTAACTTGACCTGGCTTGAGACTGTGAACATTCTGTGGATTTATAACTTGACGTAGCTTGAGACTGTGAACATTGTAACATAGCTGCTTTGATTTTTGGCTGCACTCATTCCTTTTTTGCATGATTGAGTGGTAGTTGGGACCTTGAGGTTTGTTTTTTCTTACTGTATTTTTGAGAGTATTGAACATCAAATTAATAACATTAAGAGCAGAAAACTGAAAAAAATTGAGAGGGACAGAGTGTAATATAATGACAATATGGCATACCCGAAACCAACAAAATTCCAGAGTTTGGAGTAGTGGTCATTATGCTAATTTAATTAATGGGGACCCTAAAGAGGAGACTTTTTTAAGGGAGGAAGATTATCCTCCATTGAGGAGGTCTGAATGGTTGAGGGAGAGGTACAGCAGAGAGGGCCCCTCCACAAGGAGTCCATCCTGGGAACAGGGGCTGGGGTGGTTATGCACCTCATCAGAGAGGAAACCAGAGAGAAGTCTTTTGGAGCCGAAGATGATGCTGAATGAAGGTGTGACTCATTAACCATTCTTAAAAATTCTAAAGGGGACTTTAATGTATTCAGTTTTTCTTCTTTGCATATGGACATGATTGACTGTAATTTATTGGCCAAAGGCTTGACATTCGTGCCTGAGAAGGACTGTGATGTTGCTAATACCTTGATTGATTTAAAATGTTTTGTGAGGAAATTAAATTTAAATGTGTTGTTTCAGTCTAATCCATTGCATGTCTCCAGCACTTTTAATCCCCCTATTCATCCATCATGCAAACATTCGAGAAATTATGTAAAATTGATATAAGGAACTTACCCAAAAATAGTACTGTTTCTAATTTAAGTACGGATGAGTTTGAAAGATTAATTAAGTTGAAGGGTAATAATGAATTTAGAATTATTAAACCTGACAAAGGGGGTGGTGTGGTTGTGATGAACATGAGTGATTACAACCTGAGAATGAAAAAGGTTTTGGACAGTCCTTCTTACAGAAAAGTATCACTTACTGAATTGAATGGGGCCTATAGAAGAATTAGGAATGACTTAAATGATTTGTTCGTTGAAGGAAGCATCTCCATAGATGAATTTAATTACATCTCTATCCCTCATCTCAAGATTCCAACTATTTTTAGTCTACCCAAAATGCATAAAAACCTCCAAAGTCCTCCTATGTGATCCATTGTTGATGCCAGGGGTTCAATAACTCATCCCCTGGCTAAATGTTTGGATACGAAACTAAAATCATTAATTTTGTTGTGAGACCAGTTTGTGAAAGGACTTGTGGGATTTCTTAAATAGGATTAATAATCTGGAGTATTCTGAGGCTGGGTTCTTTATTACTATAGATGTAAAGGGTCTGTACACTGTGATTCCCCACGACATTGGTTTGGAAGGGTCTATATTATAACAACGAACGATCAAATGATCAAACATTGCTATATCGAACTCAAAAGTTCGAATTCACAACACATCAAATTACCAGAACAGCGTTTTTTTTCCCTGGGGAAAAAAATCGCTGTTCCCAAAAAAAAAAAAAAAAAAAACCACATTCAAACATTACATAAAGTGGGGGGCTGTGCCCCCCACACCCCCCTACTTAAATATACCAACTCCGAGATCGCACTACAGTGCTGGAAGCGGCCAAGCGACTTCTTTCCCAGGGAAAGAATTCGCTTATATGCCGCTTCACTTTGCGTTTTCAACATTCGAAGTTCGACCAAGACGCATTCGACAAAATGCGTCTTGGGTCTTCTGATAGGAACCCGTTTGGAATGGGTTTGTGAATTTTTGGTCGAAAAGGGTATACCTCAAGTATCCATTAACCTGTATGAGCATTTATTTGAGTTGGTGCTGAAAAACAATTTTATATTTTTTGATAAAGAGTTTTGCATCCAAACAGAAGATGTAGCGATGGGTTCACCATGTGGTGGCTTATATGCAAGCATGGTTATGTTACAGTAGGAGAAAAAACATCTGTTTAATTCCCCATTTTATTTCCATTGAAAATGTACATCCGTTTTTTGGATGACATTTTTATCTTTTGGGAAGGCCCTGAAGATACCATCACCGAGTTTCTGCTTTATATTAATAGTGCAACATCCTTTTTGAAATTTACCCATAATGTGGAACAAAAAGAGATTTCATATTTAGATGTAAGACTTGTCAAAAATTCTTATTTACAGATGTTTGTTTCTGAAATTTTTCGAAAAGAGACATATTCAAATAGTTGTTTACATTTTCACAGTTCTCGCCCTTTTAAGCAGAAAAAAGTGGTGGTGAAGGGCCAGTTTGTGAGAGCCGCTCATACGGTTACCTTATTTGATGCTTTCTTGGATGAATGTGATTTTTAAAAAAAAGTGTTTTTGTTGAGAGGTTACCCATCTATTTTGGTGAATGAGATGATGCTGGAGGTCATCAGTAAAAGGGAAAGGGGCCATTTTAAGCTAATTTTGTACAAAGATCATGGTAAGCAAATGAACATTAATGAGTTCCAGGCTAAAAGGAGTGAAGATTCCAATATTGTTTATAGAAATGCTAATGAAGTTCATGTAGTACTAGATGACTGGAACAATGGGCTGGAGTCTATTAGGGTGAATGATTCCCATATTTCTAATGTGAATGACTGTAATGAAATCTCTGTGATGCAGAGTGGATTGAAGAATGTGAACTTTCAGTCTGCTTTTGTTACACCATGTAATAAGTCTATTAAGCAGATTGCGAATATTTTACATAAAAATTGGGTGATCGTATCCACATGTAATGATATAAGACATATTGTTGATGGAAAACCTATCATTGTATATTGAAGGGGTCAGTGTCTTAAAAATGTTTGGGACACCCATCTAAAAGGGCCTAATTCAGGATATATGAAGAAATGTGGTGCCTGCAACTATTGTGCTTATATAATGGAGGGATCATCCTTTAATATTAATGGAATGATAGTGAAATTGAATAAAAGATGCTCTTGCCAGATGGATAAAGTGGTCTGTTGTGCTTTCTGTACGGTCTGTCCCAGATTTTATATAGGGAAGACTGAGAAAGTTTAAGTGTCGTATATATGAGCATCTAAGGGACGTTAGACTGAAGAAAGACACTAATGCTCTTGCCAAGCATTGTAATGAGTTTGTAGGTCATTCATTTAAGTTCACGATCATTGAAGCCTTTGATATGGACTTGAGGGGGGACCATGACCCTTACAATTAGAAAGACAGGAAGCCCTATGGCAGTTGAGAACCAATTACACCCAATGGCTGGGTATCAATGATGTTTTTTTCTATAACTTGTTTTTTAAAGTTGAAGGCATTAGAAAGGTAATGACATAAGTTAGAAGTCATATCATAAACCTTTCCTGTTTTTTTAGCAACTAATTTGAAGAAATAGGTAGTAAAATTGGGTCCTGATTTTTTGATGGGTGTACTTACATACATGTATTTCCATATGGTCTCTCATTTATTATGTATACTTAAAGTATATTTCTATCTTTTGGTTTCGAAAAAAAAAGGGGGAAAGCATTTATTATAAGTGCTTAAGGAATACCCTTATAGGAAGGGGGGATACACATATTGAGTGATAAGAACAGATTCATTGATGTGTATATAAAAAATATTTTTTTTTATTTTGTAGCTGTCTGCCCAGCATTTATGTTTTTTATGGACTGATAATTGGTTATTTCTTTGTGCCGGTCCCAAGCCCAGATAAATGGGGAGGGTTGTGTCAGGAAAGGCATCCGGCGTAAAACTTCACCAAAACTTTTCATGCAGTCACCAGTTACTATTTATATACCGGATTGGTCGAGGCCCGGGTTAACAACGACTGCCACCAGTACTTTTAGCCAACAGGGTGCTGGCGGAAATTGGGCTACTGTTGGCCGAAGGAGGAGAAGAGGTGGAAGGCATGGCTGAAGGCAGGAAGAGAGGAGAAAGTCTAGGACTGTGGTAGTGAGGGTCGGAACTTTGAATGTTGGTAGTATGACTGGTATAGGGAGAGAGCTAGCTGATATGATGGACAGAAGGAAGGTTGGTATATTGTGTGTGCAAGAGACCAGATGGAAGGGGAGTAAGGCTAGGTGTATCGGCGGTGGGTTCAAATTGTTTTATCATGGTGTGGATGGGAGGAGAAATGGCGTAGGAGTTATTCTGAAGGAACAGTATGCGAAAAGTGTTTTGGAGGTGAAAAGAGTGTCTGATAGAGTGATGTTTATGAAGATGGAAATTGATGGTGTAATGATGAATGTTGTTAGTGCATATGCTCCACAAGTTGGGTGTGCAGTGGATGAGAAAGAAAAATTTTGGAGTGAATTGGATGAAGTGGTGATGACTGTACCCAAGGGTGAGAGAGTGGTGATTGGAGCAGATTTCAGTGGGCATGTTGGTGAAGGGAACAGAGGGGGTGAGGAAGTGATGGGTAGGTATGGTGTTAAACAAAGGAATACAGAAGGTCAGATGGTAGTGGATTTTGCAAAAAGGATGGACATGGCTGTGGTGAATACGTATTTTAACAAGAGGGAGTAGCATAGGGTGACATACAAGAGTGGAGGAAGATACACACAGGTGGATTATATCTTATGTAGGAGGGCCAGTTCGAAGGAGATTGGAGACTGTAAAGTGGTGACCAGAGAAAGTGTAGTTAGGCAGCATAGGATGGTGGTTTGTAGGATGACATTGGTGATCAAGAAGAGGAGGAGGAGTGTGAGGGCAGCACCAAGGATCAAATGGTGGAAATTGAAAAAGGGTAATTGTGAGGTGGAGTTCAGGGATGAGTTAAGGCAGGCACTGGGTGGCAGTGAAGAGTTACCAAATAGCTGGGTAACTACAGCAGAGCTAGTAAGGGAGACAGCTAGAAAGGTGCTTGGTATCACATCTGGACAGAGGAAGGACGACAAGGAGACATGGTGGTGGAATGAGGAAGTACAGGAGAGTATACAGAGAAAGAGGTTGGCAAAGAAGTGGGATTGTCAGAGAGATGAAGAAAGTAGACAGGAGTATAAGCAGATGAGGTGCATGGCAAAGAGAGAGATGGCGAAGGCTAAGGATAAGGCATATGAAGAGTTGTATGAAAGGTTGGACACTAAGGAGGGAGAGAAGGACCTGTACTGATTGGCTAGACAGAGGGACCGAGCTAGGAAAGATGTGCAGCAGGTAAAGGTGATAAAGGATAATGAGGGAAACATACTCACAAGCGAGGAGAGTGTATTGAGGAGATGGAAAGAGTACTTTGAGGGGTTGATGAATGAAGAGAATGAGAGGGAGAGAAGGTTGGATGTTGTAGGGATAGTGAATCATGAAGTGCAGTGGATTAGCAAGGAGGAAGTAAGGATAGCTATGAAGAGAATGAAGAATGGAAAGGCTGTTGGCCCAGATGACATACCTGTGGAAGCATGGAGGTGTTTAGGTGAAATGGCAGTGGAGTTTTTAACCAGATTGTTTAATGAAATCTTGGAAAGTGAGAGGATGCCTGCGGAATGGAGAAAAAGTGTTTTGGTACCGATTTTTAAGAATAAGGGTGATGTGCAGAGCTGTAGTAACTACAGAGGGATTAAATTGATCAGTCACAGCATGAAGTTATGGGAAAGAGTAGTGGAAGCAAGGTTAAGAAGGGACATGATGATTAATGATCAGTAGTATGGTTTCATGCCGGGAAAGAGCACTACAGATGCGATCTTTGCTCTGAGAGTGTTGATGGAGAAGTACAGAGAATGTCAGAAGGAGTTGCATTGTGTGTTTGTATACTTAGAGAAAGCATATGACAGGGTGCCTAGAGAGGAGTTGTGGTATTGTATGAGAAAGTCAGGAGTGTCAGAAAAGTATGTAAGAGTGGTACAGGATATGTACGAGGGTAGTGTGACAGCGGTGAGGTCTGCGGTGGGAGTGACGGATGCATTTAAGGTGGAGGTGGGGTTACATCAAGGATCAGCTCTGAGCCCTTTCTTATTTGCAATGGTGATGGACAGGTTGACAGACGAGATCAGACAGGAGTCCCAGTGGACTATGATGTTTGCAGATGACATTGTGATCTGTAGTGAGAGTAGGGAACAGGTGGAGGAGACCCTGGAGAGATGGAGATATGCTCTAGAGAGAAGAGGAATGAAGGTCAGCAGGACTAAGACAGAATATATGTGTGTGAATGAGAGGGAGGATAGAGGAATGGTGAGAATGCAAGGAGTAGAGGTGGCGAAGGTGGATGAGGTTAAATACTTGGGATCAATAGTTCAGAGTGAGTGTGGAAGAAAGGTGAAGAAGAGAGTACAGGCAGGATGGAGTGGGTGGAGAAGAGTGTCAGGAGTGATTTGTGACAGACGAGTACCTGTAAGAGTGAAAGGGAAGGTCTACAAGAGGGTAGTGAGACCAGCTATGTTATATGGGTTGGAGACAGTTTAATTAACAAAAAGGCATGAGTTTGAGCTGGGTGTGGCAGAATTAAAGATGTTAAGATTTGCACTGGGTGTGACGAGGGTGGACAGGATTAGAAATAAGTATATTAGAGGGTCAGCCCAGGTTGGAAGGTTTGGAGACAAAGCCAGAGAGGCACGATTACGTTGGTTTGGACATGTGCTGAGGAGGGATGCTGAGTATATTGGGAAAAAGATGCTAAGGATGAAGCTACCAGGTAACAGGAAAAGAGGAAGGCCTAAGATAAGGTTTATGGATGTGGTGAGAGAGGACATGCAGGTGGCTGGTGTGACAGAGCAAGATGCAGAGGACAGGAAGAAATGGAAACAGGTGATGTGCTGTGGCGACCCCTAACGGGAACAGCCGAAAGAAGATGATGATGATGATGGACTGATAATTGGTTATTAATATATCATCGTATTTTTTAATATATTATTATTGTATTTTTACAATAATTTCTGATCTTTTTACCTTTGAATAATTCATTTGTGTGGGATTTTGATTGGTTGTTGTGGTAGTGGGATGTATTTCCTATTCTATTTAAAGAAGTGCTTAGTTAACCCTTTTTCATCTTGATAAAGTCTCTGAATGAACAGAGACGAAAGTGCTTGATTCACTGGTCCATTTACTGTTTTCATTACTTTTTTATAACCTCAGTGGAATAAACTAAAATTATCTTAGATTCTCGACTGGGATTCGTTTTTTGTTTTCTGTAACCTGAAGCTTTATTTGGAATTACCGTATTTCCCCCAAAATAAGACCAGGTCTGTACTTTTTCCCTGCTGAAATACACATTAGGGCTTATTATCAGGGAATGCCTTATTTACCCCCCTGTACAACAGTCTACATTTATTAATTTATTCATGTACAAAAATCCACATTTATTCATGTACACAAATCCACATTTATTCATGTACACAAATCCACATTTATTCATGTACACAAATTGACATTTATTTGGTACTTTTCCATTACTAGGCAACAGTTCTAGGTAACACATTAACAGTTGTGTGAGAATTCTACATAAACAGTGCAACAAACATTTCAACTTCAGAATATCTACACCTTGGCTTTCACAGTGCAATATTTCATGCTTAACAGAAAGTGCAAAAAAATCTCAATACATGTGTATTCGAGGAGGGGAATAAAACAGGTGAATAACTGCCACTTTTTGAGTGGTGATGCTTTCTTTATTCCTTACCCAAACTGTAAGAGAAGATTGATGGAAAGTCATAAAAGTGAAGTCTGGGAACTAGTGGCCTTACTTTGTAATTACCCCTTGATAATGAAATGTTACCTTAGTACAATAAAGTCAAAAAACTGACAAGAGCTTGCTGGCAGCTGAGAGCAGAAGCTATCCATTCTGTTGTCCTGATAATGGAAAAGTTATTCAAATACAATCATGTCATCCTCTTCTGGAACATTGCCATAAGTCTCCAACCCCAAATTCCGGCCTGAATTTCTTGCGACTCCATCTCCTGTAGAACCATTGGCCCCAATCTGCCATGCCTAGCAATAGAGCTCTCCTTCAATGAGCACTGCTTGTCCATGTAGCCTGCTCATAGTGGATTGGCAACACAGCTGTCAGTGATTTAATCCCATGAATTCTTAACCCAAGTCATGACCTCTTGCAGGCTAGGCTTCACAAAGTTTCAACACTGATTTCTCTCCATTCTATTTTCAGTGCAGTCATTGAGTTCCATGCACAAATGGTCCTTGAATGGCTTGTTTATTGCACTATCAAGAGTCTGGAGATAGGCAGTCATTCCTGCGGGAATCATTATTTGATCTTTTCTTCTCTGTGCAAGGAAGTTCTTCATGTCTTTAGCGTGGTGAGTGCTGGCTGAATCCCAGACTAGCAGACCTCTTTCGACACCTCGCAAAACAAGTGGCAGCATTACATCGATCCACTTCCTTATAACTGCATGTGTGCGCCAGGCTTTTTCGGTTTCAAGAATGTAAATGCCTGAAACACGTTTAGCCTTATCTTTCTTGCCCTTACTAATGATTAGAGGTGGGGTTTTCTTTCCATCTAGATGAATTGCCAAAATACAGGTAACACATGCACTTTCGTAACCAGTGGAGGGAATGTAGATTGTTGAGGCACTCCTCTGATCAATTGTTTGAGATCCTTGGCCCATAAACACTGCAGTTTCATCCATAGCAATCATGTTGGAGAGTTGGTATTTAGAAAAGTCAATGACAACAACAAAGGACTTGAATGCAAGTACACGTTTAATAACTTCAGTATCTTCCAGCTTGAACAGTGTTGTCGATCTTCTTAGAGACAGTTCATATCACTGAAGGAAGCCATCCAGCCAATGTTGTGATGCTTTGAATTCTTCTGGGGATATTTCTAACTGTGGTGCCATTGCAAGGGCAAATGCTTGAATATCAGCCCTGCGCACAACCAAAGCCTTTGCTCTCCTGTTAGCAATCCATTCACATGTCTTCCAGCTCAGGAAATAATGGTTGCCGAACTGATCCACACTTGCACTTCTTAGTATTTCCCTTGTCCACCTGTTGACTGAGGTTATCGTACTCTGCTCGCCATTTTCGGACCATTCGAAGATCCAACTTCTTCTCTTTGCAGAAAGCCATCAGATTCTTTCCCCAGCAGTCCAAAACTATTTTTTTCTTGTACTCTATGGAATAGCTCTTTCTTTTTGCACTTATCTTGACTGAGGGGGTTAATTGAAGAATTACATGACAGGAGTGGCAACAAAAATGGTGACAATTAAGAAGACACTCCCACACCCTTTCATTATCAAGTCTGCACGTTTTACGTGCATTGTCTGTACTTTGACCAATCAGAGTACACTTGCCAGTGTTTATGGGCAAGGATCTCAAATGTCAAGTGTGAGTGAGGATTGGGGTTACAGTAAGAATCATGGAGGACTCCCAGAGAAAGAGTCTTACGACTTTCTGCAAAGAGAAGAAGTTGGGTGTCTGAATGGTCCGAAAATGGCAAGCAGGGTACAATAACCTCAGTCAACAGGTGTCAATAATGTTATTATTTTATAATTCAACACGTCCGTCATGTGTTGTTGACAATCTTAACTGGGGCTTATTTTTGGGGTAGGGCTTATATCATGACCACCCTGGAAAACCATGCTAGTCCTTATTCTCTGATTAGGTCTTATTTATGGAGAAATACGGTAGTTCTGGTTTATTTGGTTTATTTGGTTTCCTCTCCCATTACAACCCAGACATTACCATCCTTAATGAAACCTGGTTGAAACCACATATACCAGATCTAGAAATAACCCCACCTGGTTACAATATTCTAAGAGCTGATAGAATAGAAAAGAAGGGAGATGGTGTAGCAATTCTCTTTAAGAACATCTTCAACTTACAATCTGTAAACATAAGCATTACTAACATTAATAATGCAGAGCTACTCATAACCAGATTACAACTAAACCAGAACAAACATATATCTATAATAGCCATCTACATCCCTCCAGGAAACAATTCCAGTACAATCGAAATCCTGCTCCAAAGTGTCACAAAAGCCATATCACAGGAAACCATTATTGCAGGAGACCTTAACACAAGACTGGATGACATGTAACTCTGACAGTCCTCATAAACTACCTAAACCTCAGTGGTTTCACTCAAATGATTTCTCTCACACAACTAGAATTGACAAAAAAAACGATAAACAATCAATTTGGACTGATTCTTAACTAATAAATCCCAGTATTACCTAATAGCATGGCATCTCCCAGATCACTTAAGTGACCACTTTGGAACCTACTTACTGAGATATCACAATAACCATACTAAACTTATCGACTTCTGCCAAATTCGTAATAAGAAAAATCTTAACTTACAGATTCTACTTAATATTCTTGAAAAAATAGACTGGACTCCTCTTAAGCAACTGCCCTTAGATGCTGCTGTGCAACACTTCAGTGACACCTTCCTTAATGTTCTAAACAGACTGGCCTTAGATGCTGCTGTGCAGCACTTCAATGACACCTTCCTTACTGTTCTAAACAGACTGGCCTTAGATGCTGCTGTGCAGCACTTCAGTGACACCTTCCTTACTATTCTAAACAGACTGGCCTTAGATGCTGCTGTGCACTTCAGTGACACCTTCCTTACTATTCTAAACAGACTGGCCTTAGATGCTGCTGTGCAACACTTCAGTGACACCTTCCTTACTGTTCTAAACAGACTGGCCTTAGATGCTGCTGTGCAGCACTTCAGTGACACCTTCCTTACTATTATAAACAGACTGGCCTTAGATGCTGCTGTGCAACACTTCAGTGACACCTTCCTTACTGTTCTAAACAGACTGGCCTTAGATGCTGCTGTGCAGCACTTCAGTGACACCTTCCTTACTATTATAAACAGACTGGCCTTAGATGCTGCTGTGCAGCACTTCAGTGACACCTTCCTTACTGTTCTAAACAGACTGGCCTTAGATGCTGCTGTGCAGCACTTCAGTGACACCTTCCTTACTATTATAAACAGACTGGCCTTAGATGCTGCTGTGCAGCACTTAAGTGACACCTTCCTTACTATTCTAAACAGACTGGCCTCAGATGCTGCTGTGCAACACTTCATTGACACCTTCCTTACTATTCTAAACAGAATTGCACCTTCAAGAACAGTGCGTGTCAAAGCCAACTGCACACCATGGTTAACCCATGAGACTTGTACCCTACTAAAACAAAGGGACAAAGCATGGCAAACTTGGGCTAAAAATAAATCCCTCCAAATCCGTTTAATTTACCAGCAACTGAGAAACGGTGCCAAACACCAAATTAAACTTGACAAACAACACTACTATTATAATTTACAATAGAAATACAGCATGAATCCACAAAGATTCTGCAACACAATCAATAACGTACTTCATCCTGGCTAAACCACAACCCCCCCCAACTTATCTGATAACACAAATAATATTACTGAACGATTTAACATATTCTTCACTGAAAGTGTTTTAGCACTAAGAATAGAAAATCTCCCACAATGCCAACACCCAACAATCCAAGCAATATTGTAGATGCATTCTCATTTCAGAGAGTCCCAAAACAAACTATTGCAAAACTGTTAAAGAAGTTGAAACCCACTTCACTGGCAGCAGGTAACTTGCCATCAGAATATCTAAAATTAACACCAGATGTTATTGCCTTCCCTGTGTAAATACTTATAAACCGCTCTATAACAGAACAGAATGTCCCAGCTATTTGGAAAATTGCATATATTACACCATTACACAAAAGAGGTAATTCAACAGAACTAACAAAGTATTTATTTATTTATTTATTTTATTTTATTTTACATTTGTTGACCGGGCTAGTCTAGCTGGATACATGTCCATTTTCAGTAGAGGCCCGGGGAGAAAAGCTCCAAGAAAGACATATAAAAAGTCATAACAGATCAAATTATAACAAATATACAAATAATGCAAAAATCATGACAGGTCTCAACAATAATAATAGCATGAAAATATATGTAAAAAAAAATACTGGCCCATTGCTATACTTTCACCACTTTCTAAAATTCCGGAAAGATGTATCCACTTTCAACTTTTTAAACACCTTCTAAGCAATAATTTCCTCTCATCATCACAGCATGGATTCCAACCACATCATAGTACTACTGCAGCTCTTCTAAGTTTCAATAATACTATAAATAAATTCAGAGACGATGGCAAAATTGTGTCTTCAGTCTTCGATACAGTTTCTCCTAAGTTTCTGTCCACTCTGAAAAATCTTAATATCAACCCTGATGCTGTTAACTGGTTTCAAATTTATCTAAGTGCCAACAAGCTGTGAAATGGAAGCAAGATCTATCCCCACTCCTTCTGTTACACTTTTTGTCCCTCAGTGTTCAATCCTAGGGCCCCTCCTCTTCAGCATATTCATAAATGATCTTAATACTGCCTCTCCTTAAGCATCTGTCATATAATACACAGATGATTCAACCCTCATATGTGCAGCATCCACAATAACTCAACTTCTTACAGTCACACAAAAAGCCTTCTCTGATATTGAAATGTGACTAGCAAACTCACAACTCATTCTCAACCCTAATAAAACTAAACTTATCTTTTATCCATCTAAACTTACTAACCTCCCAGCCAACTTTTATATCAGTGTCAGCAGTAATACTAGGATTTTCCCAGATTCCCAAACAAAACTATTAGGATCATAGTCAACAACAGACTAAAATTTGACATACACATTTCTAACACAATCAAAATGATTCACAAGAAAATGGGAACAATGTATAGAAACAAAACATTCTTAATAGACACTGCAAGAATAGCCATAGCTACAACCCACCTTCTCTCCTCGCTCTTATATGCATCCCCCATACTTACCAACCTCAAAAAGTCAGAACTTGTTCTATTTCATACTATGTATATATTTTTGTTTTTACATTTTTATCCTGTAAATGTGTTAACACTCATTTTTCTGTTTATAATTTCTATTACTTGTTGTGATAATTTGTATGTAACCTTAGACTGGAGCTTTTCTCCCTGGGCCTCCGCTGAAAATGGGCACTGTCCCAGTCAGACCATCCCAGTAAACAAATGTAAAATAAAATAAAAATAAATAATTCAGTTACAATAATACATGCATATTTCTCTTCTTTCCAGAAGGGCACATTGTTGATACATTCTAACGCAAACAACTTTACAAATAAATTTTTAAACACAAGCATCTGTACAAATCAGTCTGATATACAAATGACATATATTTTTTTACAAAACTCCAGCTAGCTGTGCTGGCATATGTGGCAGCACCTCCTGTTGTCACACTATACATCACAAATTTTTCTTCCCAGAGAAGACATAGGAAACACTGCATTGGATACCCTTTCTATACTCACACATAAACCCTTTGTGAAACATGTTTTTTGTTGTACATTTTTAAATCTGTTTCCAGGTGAGGTTTGTGAGGTATCCCTTGGTAAGTGCATTCTACTGTACTATCAGTCTGTGACTTTGTTTTTGGGGAGGAGTTATATGGTGTCCTTTGAGACCTTTGTCTTCTGGTTATAGGTTCATAGGATGTTACTAGGCTATTGACCCGAGGGTCTTGACAAGCCTAGCCATTAAATCACAATATAATACCAGATGAAAGATATTGGTTATGCCCAAGGTTTTTCTAGCAAGGACTACCCATGTCCAAGAGAGAAGCTTAAGCAATCCCCAGCAGAAATTTACGGTTTCCCGCCCAGTCATCCAGGTTGTGCTTAAACAGGGTTATGGAGGTCCTGTGCTTGATATGGATTGTAAGCCTATTCCAGAGGAGTGGGAACCTCTGAGAGATGTATCTGTCTCTCCAGCAGGTCCTGTTATGTCACAGGCTAGATTGAGGTTCCTGGAATGCGTGACTCTAGTCCCATTTAACGTACGGATGTGCAGCATTTCCATTAGGTTTGGGTCAGAGATGGCCCTGTAAACCAGACATACGTCACCTCTAAGTAGTCTGTACACTGCTGAGTACAGTGCCAGTGACTTCAGTATGTCCATATGTGGTGGAGACCGTGAATTATCTTAGTTTTAAATGTCTCTCAAGTTGCTGCAGGTGTCTAGTACAGTACATACCAAATAGAGCATTATATTCATTAATAGGCCTGATGAGGGATGAGTACAGGGGGTTTATAACCTCTTTTGCTCTTGAGGAGATGCCTTTGCTTCCTCACCACAGTAGACACATGGTGGTAAGTTGTGGTCATAGTCAACTTGTGTTCCCAGGTCTCTCACTACAGAATTGGTACTTAGGGTATTATTGTTTATTTTATAATCAGCAGGGACATTGTTTTTACCGAAGAGAATGATAATGCATTTTTTAACATTTAGTTTAAGACCATGGCTGTGGCACCAAACAATGGTCAGTGTAAGCCCCTTTTGAAGTATGCTAACATAGCTAGGGCATTCAGTGATAGCACCTAATTTGCAGTCATCCACAAAGTTATTTAGCCACAGGCCCTCTGTTTGGACCTGGACTTCTGATAAGTATATGCCAGACAAGAGGGGGATCAGCACTGACCCTTGTGGGACCACACTGGTGACAGGTCTGCTGGTAGAGATAAAGTCACCTACTTTGACTGAGTGTTGTTGATCTGTGAGCCAGTTTACAACTCACCCGACAACATAGAGGTTGATATTCAACTGGCTTAGGTTGTCAATGATGCCGGAATGCAGGATAGTGTTGAAGGTCTTGGCAAGTCAAGATAGGATGAATGCACAGCTCTGCCCTTATCTATGCCTCTGGTCATGTTCTTAAAGAAGTACACCAGGTTTAGCAGGCATGACCTGCCCTTGTCAAAACTGAACTGGGACAGATCCAGTGTTTGGACCTTTCCTATATCTTTATTTATGAGGTCCATGATGATTTGTTCCATTGCCTTACAGATGAGGCAGGTTAAACTTATGGGTCTGTAGTTGCCCAGGTTTGTTACAGACCCGCCCTTGTGGAGGGTGATAACCTTTGTTATCTTCTGTTCAGTGGGAACAAAGCCAGTACTCAGGCTGTGGTTGAATAGAGTGCATAATGGAGTAGCTAGCTCTTGTTTTAAAACATTAAGAATGCAGCCCGTAATGCCATCTGGTCCCATGGAGGCTGTATTTTTAGCCTTGCAGAGAGCATTGATGACTTGTTCATTGGAGATGAGGGGAGGAGGAGGAGGAGATGATGAAGACATGGTTTGTGGTATGCTTGGGGGAGATAGAGGGTTGGATTTTCACCAAACCTGTCTGCTAGCAGGTTTGCAATTTCCACAGGGTCATTGTGTGTGATGCCGTCCACAGTTAGTTCAGCACATATCTGAGTCTTATCTTTTAGGTTGCAGATGTAGCTGAAGAAAGCCTTATGGTTATCGTTGGCTATAGTTGCTAAATTTTTCTCACAGTTGTTCTTTGAAGATTTTATGAGTTATCTTATTTGCTTTTTTAGGCTATGCACGATGATCTTCCAGTTCTGGGATCTCTCTCTTGTATTCTTAGACATCAGCTTTTTTAGCTTATTGTATAATTTATTAATGCTAGAAGTCCACCAGGATGGTTTCTTTTTCTTGAGGAGCTATTTTAGGGTGACTGACCTATGGGGGTATACAGTCAGAGTTCTATAAAAGAGTGGATATATAGGGTTTGATGTTGATAGGTAAGAGGTAAAATCTCTGCTGCATGGTTCACTGAACAGTTGAGAGCTATTTAAGTACTGCTCTGCTAGATAGCAGCCACTTCTAAAGGAAAATACTTCTGTTGGTGCTTTTACATCTGTAACCACCAAGAGTTACCCCTCTGCATGCTGTTGCACAATGGTGGGCTACTCGCAAGCAAGATCAAAGCAGCTAATACAAGGAAACCAGTGACAAAGCTTAAACTGAGCCATGCACCAATGAAACAGCTCAAACTGAGCTCAACCAGTAACCTTCAATTAGATATTCGTACTGTATGCTCCTGCAGTGAGGGTACAGGAGGACTTCTCCAAAAAAAGATGTCCTGATTTTTACTGCTTGGTCTACAAATAGAACTGAATTCAGCCGATCTGAATCCAGTCTACTCTACAGCCAACAGAAGTGCAACGGAACAACAGAAAAAAGCAGGATAATTTTTTTTTAATTAAATAACCAGCAGTATAAAAGGAGCAGAGTTTTTCTTGAATTAATAATAGCAACAGAATAAAACAGCAGAACTAGATCTTTTCTTATATTAAGTAAAAGCAGAAAGTGGTGTGAAATACAGTCAAAGTGCAACAAATGCTGTAGTAAAATACAGTGCAAAGCGGCAGCAAACAGTACAGTTTTTTATACTTAAATAATTTTAAATAATAAATAATTAATAAATAAGTTAAGTAAACAAAGTTGTACTATATTCACCTGGGTTTGCTTCACAAAAGATAATTGTATTTGGTGCCCCTTGGTAACTAATATATCAGGTATGTAGACAAACTGCATCAGGCACTCATAGGCATAAAGGTACCCAGCTGTATTTTTTTTTTTTTTATTTGTGAGGGGTAGTAAGCCTCTTTTTCAACTAGTCCTAGAAGAAGACTTTTATAGACTAGTTTCCAAGTGGGTGGTCCTTGTGTGCAGAAATCAATACATATTTTGTCTTTATCATAACCCTGTGATGTGGCCATATTTGAAATATGTTTTGTTTAGCTGTTATTGTGCTGCAACTTATTTCACTCTGTGTATAGACTGTTTGGAAGCAAATATTGCAAATATTGTTAGATGAATGATTGTCATCCCACCTCACCATAGCCACAGCTACCTTATCCAGTATTTATGGCAGTTTTCCAGTCTGGTACTCCTCTCAACTCTAATTTGAGCCCCCCCCCCAAAAAAAAATGCCATCTGTCTGAGTTAAGGATCAAAAAAAGGTAAGGTCTTCTGCTAAAAATATAACAAGTATCTTGCTATAGCTAGAATACCACACACAAAGTACTCTGGCAATGATGTGGTGACCACAAATACAGTATCATATTCATTTATGAATATTGGTACTGCGATACTCCCAGTTGGTAACTGCCAGTTGTGCTTCTTTACATCATGTGCCCAGGGAAGCTGTTCCTCTTGCCTGCCCTATCTGTGCCGCTGCCCTTTCACAGAACATGCATACAGATAGTAACACACAACACACACGTGCACTCACACAGACACGCAAATGTACTGCACACATATACAAGGACACACGTGCACTCACAAAATCTGAATGTAGAAGCATGAAATGTAATTAGTGAATAACGGAAGGACATCTCTTTGTTATGCTAATGATTTTAAAACACTAAAGCTACACTAATTTCAGTGTTTACAGTGTTTTCTTCTGTTATTTCTCCTATATTCTTGATACTTCTGTGTCTACCTAGGTCAAATTGTTTTTCTTGTGTTAAGCAATGAACAGTTGTAGAGACATTACAATCTGCACTATAAATCTGTTTTAATTCCATAAACCAATGCACTGTGAAGTTAAAAAGGGTTAAGGGAAATGCTGTTCATAAACTCTGAGATGGAGTTCAAAAGTGTGCTGCAAGGCTTGCAAAATCACAGAAAAGATTGTCCAAGTATGCTGAACTGTAAATATTTTATGAAAATAAATGACTTATAGTTGTTTCTTAAACAGTTGCTTTGTTTAAGTTCACTAGCATATTTTTGAAGCCTCCATTCTTTCACTGTTTTTCTTTACTTTTCCACTTGCTGTTGTTTCAGAATCCAGCAGTCCTTTTAGAGAGCTAAATAAAGTTAAATGCCACAGGTGGTAAATATATATACAGGAAACTACTGACCTTTAGTTGCCATAAATATCAGCACTTTATAATTAACAACATGGTGACTTGCAGTCTGTAAAACAAAGTAACACAACAATAATCAGCTATTGCACTGGTGGGTGGTTGGAATATAATGGCCCAAATGTGCAACTGCATTGTGACCTGGAGATGACTTTCATATCTGAAAATATGTGAAACAATGAATACAGCTGGAAAAATAGAACTCAATACCTTTTTGTGTTTCTGACCTTTCATAAGGAAAGTGCAGCTGTTAAGACTTGGTTGGAGCTTTTTTTTAGGTAAAGGGGCAGGTGACAAAAGCAGAATATCAAAACGCTAAATGAACATACTGAACATTCACAGCCTTTATTTGCAACAGTTGTGCTATGAAGAATGCATTAGAATTAATTATTACAACTATTATTAAACAAGAGATATGGTACATTTTGTTGAGAACCATGCGATCGACAGTAGCTTTTGTTGAAAACTTAGGACGAAAATTTTCAATGATTTTGCCCTGGGTAAAAGGTGAGGGAAAGCCCTCACAGCCTCTCTGAAGTTGACTTTGTCTCCTTTACCTTCTTATTTAATATAACCTGTTTGAAGGCTGCACTACCCCTGGTAAAGATATTTTATTTGACAAAACTGGCAATCGATTGTCGTTGTCTTTGCAGACTGTGCAGTTACTGATTCAACTGCAGATATATTACTACTTCCCTGATATATTTTAAAATGATTACATATTTTACAAAATGTAATGATGATTATGTTTGTTGTATATGTTTTTTTTTCTGTCTCAGAGTTGATGCAGTGGCTTCAGATAGGACCCTGAATTTTCGGGCATTTTCTCTTAGTATTTGCTAGGTATTCAGTACCTGTGCATATAGCACTAACCATTGTGTTACTTGGAGAGTGTTGTGTATTTTCTTTAGCAGATAAGAAGTACAACAGAACTGGATACAGATGGTAGAGCTTCAGAGACCTGCTGCACTTCATCTCTTTCTTCTCGGTTTACATGGCTCCCACAGTACGTGCATATACACAAGAAGAAAGACCCTTTGGCATCAAGTCCCATTCTGGTAGCAGTAAAGACTTTGACTATCATTATCTCTGTATTAATGAAAAATGTGTAAATTGACAGCTTCTGTGGGTATGGCATACAGCAAACAAAGAAGAAATATTTGCTAGCTTATGCTTTATATATACCTTTTTCAGAAGAATTTTTCTTGTATAAAACTGTTGCTGCACAGATTCTGAACTGAATTTTAACTGTCTGAAAACAGTCCATTAAAAAAATGGTAGACATAAAAATGAAACTATTAGGGTTGGCCAAAGCATGCTCAAAAGTACATTATTTACCTGATGTATATGGGAAACTAGAATATCCTGGGACAAACGGAAGATGTCTCAGTTAGTCTGCAGCCCTCACATTAAATAACCCTACCCTGAGCATCTCTTGTTTGTCTTAAACTAGCTCAGTGGTGCAACATGAAATCCAGGAGGATCATAACGCTGCCTCCAGCACAATTTGCTTTTAAAGAATATTCTAGTGAAAAAAAATGTATGATAAAAAGGTTTTTGAACAAATTACAAGAAATAGTACTAATTTTTAAACACTTGAGGCATTACTGCTGTGTTAATATTTGTCTATGCAAGGTGTGATGACCCACCACTGGACCAGTAATCAAGGAGCGTCAGTCCTCACCAATGGCAGCAGAGGGGGATGTACACTGGGAGGTTGACAAGTACACACACAGTATTTCCATATGCAGCTCTCTGCATCAAGTGCAATTTCCCTTAAGAGCACACAGAGACCACAGTCAGTCCGGGGCTGGTTTCTCCCTCTTTCTCCAGATCCCCAGTAAGACTCCCTACTGGTATACCTATAGAGTTGAGATCTCAGCTGAGTGGCCAAACCAAGACCTCCAGCGCTCTCTCTGTCCAACCAGTGTTATATGTCCCTGTCCAAGTAGCTGACATAAACACTCTATGAGATTTGATGTATACACACACACACACACCTAGGAAAGGGTGACGCAGGTTTACTAGCTATGTTTCCTTTTGCTCAGACTATAAGGTAGTTATCACTGCCAACAGCCAATTCCTTATCAGCTACTTTCAGGCCCTTAACAAAGGGTGTCCAATCTTACTGTGTAATATTAATATTAATATTAATACAAATGATAGCTTGACCAAGCGCAAGGCTGTTAGGAGTGGCCCACACAGTGTCACCAAATAAATAAGCAAGTACTCGCGAAACGTAAATATCTCCAGACAGATCAGCCGCAATAAAAGGTTTAAATATATTTAATAATAAATAATAAAAGAACAAGACAATGCTAAATATATATTTACAGTGACATCAGAGTTTGAAACCACAGGAAGTATTTAAATCAGCATTGCAGGACAGTCTCAAATAAATAAAGAAAAAATATCTAAACTAAGCTTCACTATATTCCTGACTGTATCTAAGAGAGTTACTATACCCTAGATACTTACGTAAAGAGCAATGCAGATGTGTGTTGAATGGTTCTTGTCAGGTCCAAGACAGATTATAGAATGCACTGTCTCACTAAGAGACTCCTCAAATTCATATCTCAAATATTACTGCTGGGATAGCTTGCAGAATGACATAATTTCTTGTCATCTGACTCTATCTCAGGTGAAACCCCCACTGGTTGGCAGTATTTAGCATTTACCTGTGAAAATACATAGACCTCAGATCTTTGGCAGATGCTGGAAGTCATAAAACAATTGCATTCCTTCATACTTTCAGAGGTAGTAATTCACTCCGAAGACAATACAGAAAACTTCTCAGCACAGACTCTGTCCCTGGCTGCATTGAAAACTGAAATATATAATCTTTTATTGCACAGCCATAAAGTAATTTAATTTCAGCTATTTTTTCTGAAGTTAACATCTTGTATTTCAGTTCCATCTGTTAAAATTTATATATTTAAACAGTCACAATAGTGCATGTATATTTCTGTCCTCTTCGAGTAGGGCACACTGGTTACATTTTAAGCATAAGCACTTTATAAAATACCTTTGTAACACACGTCTGTACAGACCAGTTTGATATACACATGACATACAGTTCTAATACAGTTGTAACATCTTATATAAATCATATTGATATTCAGTAATGACATATAATTATTTACAAAGTTCCAGATAGCTGTGCTAGCAGTATCTCCTTTCTTGACACAAGGTGTAAGAAGTATCATATATTAATTACACATGGCAATCAGTAATCATTAAGCTTAACATCCATAAACAGATTCATGTTTATAAGATTTACGAAAGGATATATGCAGAGTAATGTATATAATGGTATAAATTGCTGCATCTCTTTGTAGAGCTGGGATCACAGGTCTGAGATGTTGAGGCCTACATCTATTTAGGATTTGTTCATTACAGATGGCTGCTAACACCGTTATATCTGACTGTTTTGGTACTCTGTGGCTGACTACTTACGCTCATTCCTTTAGGCATAAGATAATGTTGTTCTAAATGTATAACTCACACTTGTGATTTCTTTGGTGACCATTTGAAATGTCGACTCCTAAAACACAGACATAATGGTCAAAAAACTGACTTATATGGACTAAGACTGAGATGGCCATTTATCAGATTATTCTCTTTTCTCTGAGGTATGGCAGTCTTGGAGTTCATATATATAAGCTCAGTGTGTGGCTGTCTTGAATAATATAATTTTAAGTCTGAATGATTATTTCCACTACTAAGTTTGATGGAGGATAATTATGACTAGAAGTCACATGCACAAAATTACACTGAGGAAAATAGGGCCACTGTCTGATATCTAATGGTCTAGGATATTGCATTTTGCAATAATAAAATAATGGCTCTTTGCTATTTAAAAATGAGCATGCTGATTGGACAGCCCAACCAACTTGACTGATATAAATAAAGCATATACCAACAGAAAAAAGTCTGGCCACTGAAGAACAAATGAGCAGCCATACTTTTTATTGGAATATGCTGGGGAACAGAGCAAAATATGGGAAAAACACTCTGCAAAACTAAAGAAACAAAAATATACCTGATTGTCCTTTTATTTCTGCACTGTCCCTTGTAAAATCTTAATTTTTTAAAAGAATTAAAAAAATACATTAACGGCAATTCTCTTTTCTCTGTTGCTTCTCCTGCATTGATGGACTGATGAACACAAGTCTCATATATAATGGCAGTATATCAGCCTACAGAATATAACATGGAAGAAGACTAAGGTAAGTAATTTCTTTCTTAAATAATGTCATTGTATAAAAGCAATAATTCCCTCCTGTGTGTGGCTATATCAGGATTTACCCAAGCTTGGCTTTGTTTAATCACTCAGGCTTTTTAAGTAGCAGCTTCCAAGATGAATCTAGAACCTGGACCTTTGAAAAAAGCAATAGAAGAGGCCACTTCCCTGGTAAAATAAGCACAAACAGAAAAGAAAAGCTGCTTGCCATGAAAAGAATAACAAAAGGAAATTTTCTGAGAAATCCAGGAGGAGATGCTTTGTGTAGCCACTGCCAAACCCAATTTCCTGGCATCAAAGAAAACAATAAGCTGCTCAGATTTTCTTATGTGTTTTGTCTTATCCAAGTAATATCTTTAATGTCTATGTAAATCCAAGGTGTATAGTTCCCTGTCACTATTAGTCTGTGGAGAAGGAAAAAAGAAGAAACATGAATGACTGATTCAAGGACAAATCATTAACCACCTTGGGCATAAAAGAAGAATTGGCATAAAGAGACTCCATGAAAAAAGGGAGGAACTGCCATGTTTGCTAGAAATTCAGAGACCATCTAGGAAGAAGTAAGGGCCACTAACAATACAGTCTTCCAAGTACAATGCTGCAGGGAAGAAGAAATGGCATGCTCGAAAGGAGACTGAGCCAATTTGTCAGTAGCAAAATTAAGGTCCCAAGAAGGAGGTATGGACTTCCTTGGAGGCCTAATATGAAGGACACCTTTTAGGCATTGTTTGACTTCAAAACTAGAAGCCAAAAGTGGACTCAGAGGCAGACAGACAGAAATGGCTAACAAATGAACTGTAACAGAAGAATAGGCCAAACCTGCATTGAGCAATTCACACAAATAAGAAAGGACCATAGGGACCTCCACAAAAAATGGTCCAGGTCATACATGAGACACCAAATAGGAAATATCTTCCATTTAGCCCCATAGCATTTTCCTGTAGTGGGTTTTCTAGCTTCCTGCAAAACCCAAAGCATGTCCTCAGAAAACTGGTGCCTAAAAAGAATCAAAATCCTATCACCCAAAGTGCCAGGTGAAGTATGGACAAGTGAGGGTGAATGAGAGATCCCTTGCACCACGTGAGAACGTCCATCCTGTGAGAAGGAAGCCAATGATTCCCCGGCCAAGGTGGTCCTGAGTTTTCTGTGATGTGTCCCAAAGTCCTCACCAAAAAAGTTAGGAGGAGAGGGAGGAGGATAGGCATACAGAAACTTCCCCTTCCATGAAACTTCCACTGTCTGTCCACCAACTTCCACAGGAATTATTGGTGGGGGAAGTTAAGGACGAAATGTGTTAAGAGGAGATGATCTACATCTTACCCCACCCTAACCATGCACCAAGTCCAGAAACACCTCCTTCTGAAGCATCCATTTGTGAGGATTTTTCCTGGACCTACTCAAAGAGGCTGCTACTAGACTGTGTTCTGAAGGGAAATAAATTGTCTTTAGAAACAGGTGATGGTGGATTGCAAAATCCCAATCCTGAAGAGCCAGCCTGCAAAGAAGGTAATGTTGTATGTGCCCTGTTATATTGTTTGTAAATCCCTTTGTAAGATCTAGAACCCAAAGGGAGTGAAAGGCCTGAAGTGGTATGATTAGAGTCTTTATCTCTTTGAGGTTGATAAGGTCTGACATCTGTTGATGGTACAAAAGACTATGGAACTTCAGATTGCTGGAAGAAGCTCCCCAACCTCAATCAGAAGCATCCATATACAGCTCCTGAGTGAGAAGAGGAACCTGAAAAGGCAGACCTGGATTTAGGGAAATCTGATGAATCCACCAGCAGAGTTGAAGATTAAGACAGGGACCAGATACTCCAGAGGGTGGCAGTGCTGAAGCATAACAAACAGTCTTGAGATACCATTGAAATTTCCTCTTGTATAGTTTGGCAAAAGGAACTATAGGAATGGTAAATGTACCCCTGGGCTTGGAGAAAGTCCCTCGCAGGAAGGACTGAAAGAAGAAGAAAAGATTGGAAATAAGCACTCCAAGGAAGGACATTGGAAAGCAGGAGATAGGCCATCATTGGGATGGTATGAATCCTGTAACCTAAAAACAACTGCTCCTGAGAGGGAGTCAACACAGCCTTTTTGAGATTGAGGATGAACACTGGACTCCACAGGAAAAGGATATTGGTGTGGATTTTGAAGCAGGAACTGTTAAGTGGAAGCATGAATTAGAAGGTCATCCACATAAAGCAATATATGCATTCTCTGAAATCTACAGAAGCCTACCACAGGGGCCATACATGTGGTAATTACCCTTGGAGCTGAAAAAAGACCAGAAGACAAAGCAGAGAACTGACACTGAGAGGTAGGATCAGAAAAATGTAAAAACTTCCTGAAGTGAGGGCGCACATGGATATGCAAATATGCATTCGTCATATCTAGAGATACCAGAAAAGTTTGGGGAAGTTTCTGAAGGGACAACATCCTGAAGCAAGTAACATTGAGAAAGTACAGGTCTAGGATGGGTCTCCGTGACCCCTTCTTCCTGGGAACCAGAAACATTCTGGAATATAAAAAAACAGTTTCCTGCTGAGACAGAGGAACAGGTGGATCATTTCCTGTTCACCAGATCCCACAGAATCAAAGGAAAATGATGACTCTGTCAAGGAGGAGGCTGGGGAAGGATGGGAAATGGAGGAAGGGACTTCCAAGCCATAAAATATCAGTGCTAGGTGATGGAGAACCCAGGCATCTGTGGTTATCTGCTGCCAAACAGAAAAGAAAGGATTAGTTATGGAAATGTGTATGTTCAGAGGAAATGTGCATGTTCATAGGTTAGTACTAAGCTAACTGCCCTTGCCAGCCATTTTAAGCCTAACCAATTATCCCTTGTGAGACTCAAACCCTGCACCTTGTGTTTATAAGGCAAACAGCTTAACCATTAGGCCACCCTAGCCTGAAGGACAGCGGAGGTTTGGCTGAAGGGAAGGGGAGGTTGGATGTCAGATAGAGGCAGATTTGTCAGGAAAAGAAGGTTTTTGGCCTCTAGACCCCTGACTGGGTTTGCCCGCTTAGTAACCCTCTTACTGCTAGCAAATTGTCCAGGCTGCCTGTGAATGAAGGAAGATTTCAAAAGGTAGTCCCGTCATGTATAGCGCATCGTGTAAATGCATACTGCTGCAGTATCATAATGTAGTTAAGTAGGGGTTTGAATCCAGCATTTGCCAACTGTGTGTGAGTGTGTGTGTTTCCCTGGGGAGGAGCAACCTTTTAGGAGTTGGGAGCGTGGCTTGATGGTTAAGGTGTTTGCCTTACAAACGCAAGGTACAGGGTTTGAGTCTCACAGGGGATAATTGGCTAGGCTTAAAATTGCTCACAAGGGCAGTTAGCCTAGTACTAATCTATGAATGTATTCTATGTTACTCCCCAGGTTAAGCCATACCACTACACTGTTGCTAGGATTCTGCTAAGGATCAAATGGTTGCTCCCCACTTCTAAATCTATATTTGTTATTCAATGACAAGTCCTCTAAAGCTCTGGTTGACTGTTCAGCCAATGTTATGTCCTCATCAAAACTAAAAAAAAAAAAAAATTATCTTAACTCTCATTTATTCATATTTATATGGAAATGGCTTACTATCAGAAATTTAGAAATTGTTAATCTCTATGTATGTCTTCATGTATGCTCAATTGTATTCTTAATATGTATGATGTTATGTTTTCTTATATGTTGCTATTTTGTCTCCTTTGAACTGTATTGGTATTTGGAGCTTTTCTCCCCGGGCCTCCACTGAAAATGGACCTGTGTCCAGTCAGACTTTCCTGGTAAACAAGTGTAAAATAAAAAATAAATACATAAATTTAGGTACAGGAGGAGACAGAAACTTATTTCAGGTCTTGCATAACTTTGTCCTTATCCTGCAGGGCTTTAACCAATTCTACAGCAGCAATGCCAACAAGACTCTGGTTGTCTAATGGAGAATCTAATGGTTTGACCTTAATGTCCTCAGGTAAGGCCTGAGGGCACAACCAGACATATCTCTTCATGACAGAATCAGATGCAGCTGTCCTAGAAGAGGTATCAGCTACATCATAGCTGCATTTAATGGAATGGTGAGCTACTTGGGAGGCAGAACTCAGAAGAGGAAGAGCAGAAGTCTTACTGTCTAAATCAGGAATAACAGTCCACCCCCACCCCACCCCCAACTGGGAGAGAAGAGCCAGGACATATCTGGTTATGTGGGTCTGATAATTAATAGACCTAAACGCCAAAGTAGCACAAGTATACACTTTTTTCCTCACCTCTGCATGTCATGGCTCTCCTTGGCAGAAGGTAAAAGCTTTGAAGAGGAAAGCAGTTTGAATGGTTTGTCTGTGGATGTGGAAACAACAACAGGATCACGCAAAGGACTTTTATTCAAGTATTTATGATTCTCAGGAACTTTTTAAAAGCTATCTGTCTTTTTATGGGCCAGAGGTTGAGAGTCAGAAGCCTGAGAAGCTGATGTAAATGTGTCCAAAAGGGCAGCTAAGGCAGGAGGGACTGCAGAAAGTCTGCAGGAGCTGGTTCGTTGGTTCATAGGAGATTACTAGGCTAATGGCCCTAGGGCCTTTACAAGCCTAACCATGTAAAAACCCATGTACCCTAATTGACCATAGTTAGATAGCTATTGTTAGCAGAGCGATTTTATAATCAGCACCAACTATCCCTGTCCATGAGGGACATGGGTGCCACCCTCAGGGCGAATTTATGTTCACCCATCCAGTTGTCAAGATTGCACTTAAATAGGTTCTTTGAGGAGCTCTGCTTCATGTGAAGTGGGAGCTTATTCAAGAGGAATAGTGGTCTCTGGGAGATATAGCCATCGCTCTAACATGTTCTGTTAATGTCACAGGCTAGGTTGAGATCCCTGGAGCAACTGACTCTTGTCCCATTTGATTTGCGAATGTGCAACATTTCCATTAGGGGAGAGTGAGGGACTGCTCTGTAGGCCAGGTGCAGGTCACCTGTCAGCAGCCTGTATGATACATAGTACAGTGACAGAGCTTTCTGTCTTTTCATGTAAGTCATGTTTTGGAGGCCATAGATTCTCTTGGTTAGAAACCTCTGGTCTATCCAGTTGCTGCAGGTATCTGATGAGATACATACAGAATGGAACATTGTACTCAATTAGTGGACTAATAAGGGTCGAATACAGTGGAATTATAACCTCCTTAGTCTTGGATGCGATGCCATTATTCATGAGATGTGCAATGTAGAAGGCTTTCCTTACCACTATGGACACAATGGTGATGGACGTTTAGATTGCTATCAACCTGTGTTCCCAAGTCTCACACTACTGTGTTTGAGATCAGCTGAGTGCTATCTATATCATAATTAGCAGGGGGCTACTTCTTTACCAAAGGGGATAATGAAGCATTTTTTGCATTACTTTTAGTCTGTGACATTGGTACTAATCATTTGTCTGTGTCAGCCCCTTCTGTAATATGTTTACATTGTTGGGGGACTCCGTGATTGTGCCCAGTTTGCAGTCATCTGCAAACTTGGTAACCAGAGGCCATCTACTTTCACCTAGACCTCAGAGAAATAGATTCCATACAGTAGAGGGCCCAGCACAGATCCTTCTGGTACCCCAGTGATAATTGGTCTACTGATGGAGGGGGACTCCCCAACTTTGGCAGTGTGCATTCTGTCAGTGAGCCAGTTGGCTACCCATTTAGTGATGCATGGTTTAATCCCCAACTGGGAGAGTTTCTCAATGATCCTTGAGTCGGGGGATTGTGTCAAAAGTCCTGGCTAAATCCAGATAGGCAGTATGTGCTGCTTTGCCCTCATCCAAGGCTTTGGTGACATTCTCAAAGAAGTCCAGCAGGTTTAATAAGCAAGATCGACTTTTGACAAAACCAAACCAGATCAGGTCAAGAGTTTGAAGGTAGCCTATGTTCTTGTTGATAAGGTCCATGATGATTCTTTCCATGGCCTTGCAGATAAGTCTGGTTAGGCTTATAGGTCAATAGTTTCCTGGGTCGGTTGATGGACCCCCTTTGTGCAAGGGGATTACTGTTGCTGTTTCTCCACTCTGCCAGAACAAAACCAGC
Source organism: Protopterus annectens (assembly GCF_019279795.1). Lineage (NCBI taxonomy): Eukaryota > Metazoa > Chordata > Ceratodontiformes > Protopteridae > Protopterus > Protopterus annectens. The sequence continues at coordinate 254,728,292 of NC_056743.1, forward strand.
TCTCAGGCTATGGTTAAACTGAGTGCCAAATGGTTCCACTAGGTCCTGTCTTAGATTGTTTTGTAAGCAACCTGGGATGTTATCTGGTCCCACAGAGGCCATGTGTTTGGCCTTGGAGAATGTTTGTATGATCTGTTCTTTGGAAATATTCAGAGGACTGGTGTCAGAAATGCTTTGGGGTGTGGCTGGTGGGGATGTGGGGGGTGAAGTTATTGCCGAATCTGTCAGCTGGCAGGTTGGCAATTTCCTCAGATTCTGTATGAGTGGTACCATCCACTACAAGTCCAGCACACAGCTGGGCATTTCCCTTTTAGGTTTCAGATGTAGCTAAAGCATCCTTATGGTTGTCTTTAGCAAGGGATGCTAATTTAGTCTTGTAACTAGCCTTAGAGGACTTTACAAGGTATCTGATTTGCTTGTTCAAGCTGTGGAGGGTATTCTTCCTCTGGTGAGTAAGTTCCTCTTGTTCTTAGATCTCAGTTTCTTTCTTTTGTCATATAACTTATTTATACTTACAGTCCACCAGGGTGGCTTGTTATTTAAGGAGGACCTGCCCTTAGTCCTGTCAGGTACAGCTGAGTCAATACATTTTTTTAAGTGGCTATATAGGGCATTTGTGTATTCTTCTACATAGGAGTCATTGTTGGTTGTGTTAGCAGGGGCTTTGAAGCTTTTTATAGCCTCGCTTAGTTGGCTATAGTTTGCTTTGGAGAAATTTTTCAGTTTTTTTGCTCCTCTGGGGGTGTCAGGTCTGATCTTTACTTCAAAAGAGACTGATTTATGGTCTGACCTTACCAGGGAGAGAAACACATGGGGGGTAGTGCAGTGACCCCCCCCCATATTAGTGAGCACTAGATCTAAGACATTTGAGCCCCGTGTGGGGGTGCATACCAACTGTTCCAGGACATTTGAATTAACAAAATCCAGGAACCTCAAAGTGATCACTTTGTGCTCATGTAAGTTGGAAGGATAGTTGAAATCTCTCATGACCAAGATGTTTGGCTGTATACTGAGTAAGTCCAGCAAGTCCAGGTAGGTGGTATATTTCTCCTGGTTCATGGTGGGGGACCTGTAGCTAGCGATGATGTGGTAGGGTATTGTACCTATAGTTATTTGGACCTGGAGTAGCTCAAGGATGTCATACTGTTTTACCAGTCTCGAGGTGTATTTATTTTTATTTGATTTGACCGGGATAATCCGACTGGATTCATGTCCATTTTTAATGGAGCCCCGGGGAGAAAAGCTCCAAGGTAGACAGATACACAACAGAAAAAATACAATGAAAACGTATTACATATTTGGTATTGGCAAAGAATACATATGCCAACATGAATGGACAAGTTCAGCAGGTTAGAGTTACTCCCTGTTGGGAGTCAAGGGAAAATTCAACAGTAGTTTGATTAATATATATTTCACATTCATGATGAAAGCTAGCCAGGCTTGTTGCAGTGGCAAAGCCAGTTTAGTGCCAGATGTTGTCTGAGTTTAGTTTTAAATTGGCCTAACGAGGAGAGCAAAGTGATATCAGCTGGAAGTGAGTTCCAGGCTCTGCCTGCAGAGTTTGCAAAGAGGGAATCACCGGCTACATTATTAGTTTTGATTGTCTGAATTAGTAGTCTGTTCGAGGATCTAAGCAGTCTAGGATTGTAATGGGGGTGATAATATGTTTAAGTCCGATGTGTTATCTGGATTATAGAGGATCTTATTAGCCATAATCAGAAGGTTACATTGAATTAGACTGGGAAGTTTTAGCCACCCAAGCTGGTTAACATTGATGCAGTGGTGTGTTCTAAAAGGCAGGCCAGTGGCAAACCTGGCAATATGATTATAACAGGTTGACAGTCTATTAAGTACAGTCTTGTTAAGATTAGAGAGAAGGGGGGAAGCATATAGAAGTGTTGAAAGTAGGTGAGAGCGAGCTATGGCAATCTTGGCTGGAGGGGTTAGGAAGGCTTTTATTCTATACAGTGACCCAAGTTTTTTATTGATGGTTTTGATCGATTGGTTTACATGTAGGTCAAATTTCAGGTTATCAGTAATGACACCTAATAGTTTTGTAGAGGGGTTGGGGGAGATTATTGTGCCATCATTTGCATTTAAATTATTGGATTTAATGAAGATGGATACACCTCCACCTTTGGTTCTTTCACTGTCGTTTCGAGCTCTGAATGTGTGAAATGCATTGTACAACCAGGGTGCTCTCTGTGGCCTTGAACCAAGTCTAGTGACTGCACAGTCGTTGGCATCTTCCAAGGTGAGGAGTGCTTCTAGGGGTGCAGTTTACTGTTTAGGCTCCTAGCATTAAGCAGCATGACCCTGCGTTTGTCTCTAGTGGATTTCTTTATGTTGGAAGTTTTGTTGTTTTGACATTGCCTAAAAAGGCACTGTGGGAGAGGCAAGCATCTTTGCCGATATCAGAGAGCCTTGAGGAGACAAGTGAAGGCCATCTTTGGCAAAGCAGCATGGTCTGTTGACCATCTGTTCCCAGGCAGTCAGATACTGGATTCCCCTCCAGTAACACTAGAAGCTTAGACAAGTATTGAAATCAATCATTTTTTGTCTGTATTGTGGCATCATTCGAGGTGAAGGTAGAATGCTACTTAGGCTAGGGACATACCTACCTGGGACACATAATCTGAGTGTTCAATTATATCTCCTTTCATATAGTCCAGAGAGGTCCATCTCAAGTCATTCACTCACATGTACTGTGACAGAGTCATAACAGTAAATGTTGCTGAGTGACTTGAGTGTGCATGATTTAATGGCTCCTGGCACCTGACAGGCAGCTGACCGTGACCTTCTCCTTGTCCAACCTGGTGAGGGGGACATCTGTGTTTCTCACTATTGAGTCGCTTGTGACTAGGACATTAGGTTTTGAGGTGTTTTGCCTTAGGGACTTAATTATTGAGACATCGATATGTGTGTTATGTGCAGTGGTGGATTCTGTTCATGTACCAGTATGAGCAGGTTGTTTGTGCTTGGAAGGTCTCTGGTCTTTTGGTAGGCTCTTAACGAGTACCTCCGCCTATGTGGGTTTCCATGTCTTGACCTTATCTCGTGAGAGTGGAGAGGTGTGTGTGCTGACAACTTGTTTGATGTCTTGTTTATTGTTACATGAGTGGACTGATTCTAGTTTCATAGTATAGTTACATCTCTCACATACTTTATTTATTTGCTTTAGGAGCAAGTTGTTGTCAGTATATATGAGGTAATTCTTACATTGCCTCAGGCTGCCCATGTCAGTCAGGCTTGCTGGAAAAATGTTGGAAAACTGACTATCCATAGTAGCAGGTAATTCTAATTTGCCCCCTGAAAAATTAATACGCAAGATCAGCTATTGCTGTGGGATTAACAAGGGGACTTATTCTATAGAAGATCAGGGATGGAAACTGAGGATAAACTGCTCAGTGCTCAACTGAGTTGCTTGCAGTGCAGAAGTGTGCAGCTGCAATGACCACAGAGCAGCAGGGAACCTGGGAGAGTTTCACTGACTGGTGTCTAGAGAAAAATATTTTCTAGGCGTTTGCATCTATACAAGGCACCACTAACCTCTGTTGTCCGGTGCGCAGCTACGCACAAATGCAAGGCTTATATAAAGTTGAAATTAAACCGTTTTAAAGCAGTCTGCCAATAGAAATCATACAATAATGTTTCCTCCAGCAATCCCCACCTCAGACAAGGCTGTATCCACACTCTTTTGTCACAAGAGTGCAAGGGAACCCTTCTTAATGTAAGATGGCTGGATTTGAGCTCAAGTGTATGAAAAACAGGCTAGATTCAGCAAGTCTGGATCTAGTCTATACTAACTAAGCAGTATTTCAGTGTGAAACAAGTGCAGGTAATAAGCAGGCACAAACAGTAAAAACAGTCAAAAAGGCACACATTAATGCAATAAAACAGTAAAATACAGATGAAAAAGTGCAGATCAAACTCAGAATAAGCTTAATTTCTTGTTCTTAGCTTTGGATGGCTAGGATTCAAGCAGAAACACTCTGGGAAAGGATGCCAAAGACAGAGCATTTCCAATTTATTGAGCTTTTAAATATCTGAAACCTGGGAACAGTCCCACTTAGTGTTCCATCATACAGACCACTGTGCCCCCAAAAGATGAACTTTCATCAGACCCCAGGGCCAAAGGAGAATGGATCTAATAGGAATATGCTAAAGATTCTTTACCAGAAGAATCAGAATCCATATGCCTCTTAAATGGGATAGAAGACCAAGGAGCAGAGGCAGGGGCAGACAAACCATGTGGGGGTCTCAGAACCATAAGGGCATTAAACAGTCGCTGAGTAAAGTCCCATCATTCTTTGTGATGATCGTTAGCCACAGTAACCACGTTTGGTTTTCTGTTTCTTTTTTAAGGGAACATCTACAAATCAAGCCGGTTCAGACCCCTGACTAGATTTGATGAGGATACCAGACACCTCTTCCCCTAACTAAAATTTGGGAATCCCCCAAGGCCTTCAGATATAATCAACCATGGTTCCCCTTCTACATCTGTACCAGATATATACACAATCTCAACAGACATTCAAGTAGACAGCTCCATGTTGGCCTCCAACTGGTTCTCGGCAGAGGGAACTGGTATTGTCAGTGGCATTCCTCGGATTTTTCATAAAGCCTGAGGGAGATGTCAGATGGAGGCTGGACAGCAGCAAGTTCCATAATGTGCTTTTTTAGCTTTTTCTTAAGTGGTTGCTGAACTTCATGGTGGGTGGATTCTGCCATGGTACCCTCAGTAAAAAGCTTCAGATGTTGGTTTTCCAAATAAATAGAAAGGGACGAATTGTCTTGGGGACAAACGTCTGATAAATATCACACTGGGTATGGTCATGTGTATCACCCAGACCAAAAAAAAAGGCACTTCTTTTTGGAGAATCTGCCTCCCACACTCACCTTTTCCATTCCTGGATGACAGGAAAACAAACTACATAGAGGGGGAAAAAAAGGAAGGAACCTCAATAGGACATTTATCTTTAGAAGGTATGGTAGATGTACCAGCTCAGTGAACGGTTTACAGACCAAATTCAGAGATAGTGTTCAGACTGGCAGCATCCATACATCACATATGTAACTTACGCCTTGCACATAGAATATACATTTGACATGCAGGCTTTGATGTATTAGCTAGATTAGGCTATCCTTGATAGGATATATCAAGAGTAAAGAACACTTAAACAGTGATAAGGAAGGACATAACACTCTCCCTCACACTCTCTAACTTATAGATATTAACTCCAGAGACACACCACAATGACACAGGATGAAAAAACATGAATTGTGCAAACGCCAAATCCCTGCATGTTGACTGCCACTTTAAATTAAACAAGCATGTGTTCGATAAAAACTGACAAACCACATTTCACTCTCTCTCTGTCTCATAGTATATATTCACACATGCACGCGCGCACACACACAAATATATGTGTATGTATATATATATATATATATATATATATATATATATGCATACACACAAATATATATTTATAAACACAGATGCATGTGTATTCAAAGTATATATTCCTTATTCAAGGCAATAGGCAGTCAACAGGAAAAAGTCACAAAGTTATATAGAAACGCCACGTGACTGCAAAATGATAAAACCAAGCAGTTTAATTCCAAATCTGTTATTCAGACAGTACAACATTGCACAAGACATATACAGTTTAAATACATGGGTGTCGCTACTGATAGGTTAAAAGGTGTATCACATGCTTAACAAAAACACAAACTATTTAAAAATACATTATGGACTATTTAAAATAGTAATAATAAGCAACTATTTTAAATGTCTAATATTATAAAAATCTAATATTATAAAAACAGTTAAAAAAATAAAATAATAATAATTCCTAAAAAAAATAGTTGCTTATTATTACTATTTTGAATAGTCCATAATGTATTTTTAAATAGTTTGTGACTTTTTCCTGTTGACTGCCTATTGCCTTGAATAAGGAATATATACTTTGAATAGCCATCAGACCCAGCGCATGGTGTTGCGTTTTGTTTGCTTTATTTTTATTTGTTTCTCTATTGCTATTGCTGGGTCACTGCTCCGTAGTTCTGGTGGTTTTATTTTTTGCGTATTGTACAGATGCATGTGTGTCTAAATATGCATATATATATAGTATATTACCTTAAGGTAATACACGTTTCTGTGGATTCATCACATTAGTTCCATGCTACACATTATAGTGGTTTCCACAGTTAATATACAGATTTCATGCTTGAGCTTTACTAAAAGACAGTAGGATCATAGGATGTTATTAGTCTAATGGCACTAGGGCATTTACAAGCCTAGCCAAGTTCAATCCGTGTTCCCAAGGGTGTCTGGTTCAAGCACCTATTGCCCCTGTCCAAGAGGAAAAGAGGTGGAACCCCCAGGGTGAATTTCTGGTTACCCATCCAATCGTCCAAATTGTGCTTATATAGGGCCAACAAGGGGCTTTGTTTAACATGAACAGGAGGCTTGTTCCAAAGGTGGAGCAACCTCTGTGAGACAAATCTGCCTCTCCAGTAAGTTCTAAAATACAAAAAAGAGATAGGCGAACACCATGGCTGAAGTCACGACCATAGATAACTTTAATGAAAAGAAAACAACAATAAAAAAGTACAAGTGGTTACCATTCTTAGCTTTTTATTGTTTTCTATTCATTAAAGTACGATCATGACTTCAGCCGTGGTGTTCACCTATCTCTTTTTTGTATTTTGAACTTTATGAGATTTTAGAGCGATCTTTGCAAGCCAATTTTGGTTGTTTTCTCCAGCAAGTTCTGTTGATGTCACATACCAGGTTAAGGTCCTTTGAGCGAGTGACCCTTGTGCCATATGACTTGCGAATGTGCAGCATTTCCACTAAAGCTGGGTCAGAGATTGCTCTATATGCAAGGCACAGGTCGCCTCTGAGCAGTCTGTATGACAGAGTAAAGTGACAATGATTTCAGTCTGTCCACATAAGACAGATCTTGAAGACCCTGAATTTTCTTTGTAAGGAACCTTTGTAGTTTCTCCAGTTGCTGCAAGTGTTTGGAAAGGAGCTTACCAAAGGGAGCATTGTACTCTATTATTGGCCTGATGAGGGAAGAGTATAGGGAGGTTATAATTTCTTATTTTCTGGAGGCTGTGGCCTTATGTTGTGGAGACATGGTGATCAAAGTTAAAGTTGCTGTCTACCTGTGTGCCCAGATGTCTCACCACTGATTGTGTGCTTAGGGTATTGCTATTGATGTGGTCGTTTGCAGGAACATCACCCTTGCTGAAGGGGATGATGATGCATTTTTTTGTGTTAAGTTTAAGAACATTACTTTGAAAGCAGTCATTAGTCTGTGTAAGACCTTCTTGCAGGATAGCTTTACTATCCTTCTTCTGTAGGTAGTTTCAGACAAAAGGAAAAACTTCCAACATAATCAGTTCTGAACAACAGTCCATGAAGGAAAGATGAAATGCAAGGATCAGTAGGCAGGGATACAAATTAGTTCAGGATCAGTCTGTCTTACCAGTCACCACCGTCTGTTTTTACAGAAATAAACCTGGTCTCAGATTACAAAGTCCCCAGGAGTCGGCCTATCTTTAAGTCTCTCAAAGCACAATTACCAGCACTATAACATATATCATTCTGGAAAACAGTTTTTTAAAAACACCTTCTTTCAACAGACAAAAGACAGTCAAGTTTCACTCATCATTAGCAAAGCCTACTTATCCATCAGCTTCTGAAAATGAATGCAGTTTGCTTCAGGCTACATCTTCAGCTTTTTTCTACAGGTTTCCCATTTCCATCTCTGGAGATGAGCTTCTTTCTTATTAGCTCTGCCTCTCATTTGCCTAGTGGAGAATCCTTCTCTCTCTCAAATTCTCTTAGGACTCAGTCTCTTCATCTCTTTTAAAGAAAATCCCATGAGTGCTTTCCTGTAGAAATCTTTCCCACAAGTAAAACATTTGCCCTTATATTCCTTGGATGGGGTGGTAGGCAGTGCTCTTACTACATCTCATAACTTTCCTTAACTCAGGCCTGAGAAATGAGCATCTTGTTTAGCCTGCCAAATACCCTCTTGGCTTGCCAGTTCTTGTGGCCTGGATTGCAAAGTAGAACACCTCCAAAGTGCTGGCCATGACTTCAACCATGCATCATGCCTATATGTTGAGTTGTATCCAACAAACTACATGGCCTTCTCACAGGGTCCCACACATCTTTTTCCTTAAGAAGGCCAGCGTAGGAGTACTTACTTCCCATGGGGTTTTCCAGTCTCTGCTCTACATCCTAGAGAGTCTTCAGTAACAAATGAATTTCTTTTCCTTAGACCTTCAAGTCACCGTCCATGACTTCCTGCAGGGTTTGATACTGAGATTTTATTTTGTGTTCTGCTATTTCCAGTTCTTGATTTTTGCTGCAAACTATATTTCCATTTCCAGGTTTGTCACAACTGTCAGATTACAACTCTGCATCTTCCAGGGGCTTAATCTGGTCAGTCAGTGGCCACAAGTCTATCTCCATTTCTTGCTCCACGTGACTAGCTTAGAAACATTTGCTGTCTTGAATGCATTTAGCTACGCACGGTGGTACAGCGGTAGCGTTGTTGCCTCACAGCAGGAGGTTCTCCTGTTTGATTCACGGCTGGAGTGACTTCTGTGTGGAGTCTGCATGTCCTCCCTGCGGTCGAGTGGCCTCAGAAAGACGTGTGAATGGGCGTGCCTTCACTGAAGGTTGGGCATCGGGCTGGCAACTCGGCACCATACAAAATCTGCTGCCAATCATTAGCGGACCGGAGTTCCGCTGTGGCGACCCCTAACTGGGAAAAGCCGAAAAGACAAACATTCTCAGAGAATCTGTTGGTAAGGACAACCTTTATATGTCACTTATGGGCATTTATTTCTTCTTTCATTTCCCTAATCATCTGTTTCATCTCATCATTCAGTTCCTTTCTTTATTTCCTCTAAGCAGTCATTTTTTCCTTAATTTATTGCATCTCAGTGTTATTTCTTCTATCTCCTCACTATGCTTTGTTACAAGACACTTCTCTCATTGTACTCAGTATGTACATTTTCATCAGTGATTACTTTCTTCTGATTATTATACTCTGTTGCAAGAACTTGATTCATTTGTGATAATTCCTACTTCAGTCCACAATTTAATATCTCTTGGTCAACCCACAATTTATATATCTCCATTTTATGGTTAGCCCTTCCCTTAATACTGCATTCCATATAGAGCTTTCTGCTTCTTCTCATATCTGGGTTTCTGCAGCTCCAATCGTAATTAGTCATTTTCTGACAAAAGATTATCCTACTGTCCCTTGTAGTGAAGCACTATTTGTCTTGTATTTGCTTTAGTAGTTCAGAAATTTGTTGCACAATGTCTGCCATCTTTCTCATGTACTTTCATTTGCATAATATGCCCTCCATTCATTATTTTTACTGAAAGAGTGCATCCGTCACAATCTATTTTTTTTCACAGAAAATAATTTTTATCACACTTTCCTCCAACTGAATTTTTGGAATATGCATTTACTTTGCTCCTGCATTTAGCCACACAGAATGTGCAACATTCTGCATACAGTTCATAGTGTTCACATCACAGATTAGATAAGAAGGGAAATCTTTATTACCAATGATCTTTGTATTACTCACATACCAATTGGGCATATGTGGATAGATACACATAAAGATATACAGGTTTGCTTGTGTGTGTATGCTGTGATCAACTGGCATCACACCCAGGATTGGTTCTCTTCTCTATTCCCTTGGTTGGTGGGAGAGGTTATTTTCCTGTTATCCTGAATAAAATAAAATGAGTAATAGAAAATTAAAGAATAAATTACTGTCTTCCAAGTGTTTGTTAGGCTATAATTTCTTATGTGTGAAAAAAGCAACATGGGGACTGTCATGATAAGTGTATGCAGTAGTGTATTGTGCTGATATCTGCACATTTGTTTGTTTAAACTCTCTTAAGCTGTGTGATATCCAACCAAAGTCAAGAACTGCAATGGATAGTGTCCTTATATTATCTTACACATCAGTGTTGGGAAGGAGAAGTGTCTGCATATACCCACAAACTGAACATGCATTGTTTCATATAATAACTTTTAAATAACATTTCCCAGAAGCTACTGTTGGTAGCGGAAACAAATTTTATAATGCTACCATGGCCTTTTATTGGGTTTTCCAGAGCATAACTTTAATCATTTTAAAGATGGATTCAGCTTTTAATAATGCGAAAGAAAGATGAATCCTCAGTTGCTGGAGCAGTAAGAATATATATCATTGTATAATTTTCGGGCACACATTTAAGTGAAAGTTCTGCCGGGGCTATTGTTTAGTTACAACCAAAGTCAGGGTATAAACGATTTCAGATTTACTGACTTGCCATCATTTAAGTGACTTCACAGTGCCTCATGACAGTACCACGTGTAGCATCAGTAAAGATACAAGTACATATTCCACGTTATACTTTTACAGGCAGCTTAGTGGTCTACTGATTAGAGTGCCAGTGTGTGGAGTTCACTCCTGATTAGTAATCACTGACATTATTAAAACTGTATGTTCTTTCTGTGTCTCTATGGATTTTCTCTGAGTACTCTGTGGTTTCCTCCAAAAACACGATGGTTAGTTAGCTAAACTGCTTTAGGTCCTGATCATGTTTGAAAATGGCCTGAAGACTACTTCACTTACCTGGTCAACAAATAAATGAATAAATAAGTGGGAAATGACTTTTACTGCTTGCTATTGTATATACAGAATCGCCCAAGTAGGGTAGCTCTTGTTGTAATGGAGACAATATATAACCAAATTAAACTGTACTGGCTCTCAACAGCATGGTCTGGACAGTAAAATAAAATATATCCTGTACCTAGTAGCAGAAAGGATTTCTATTTCATCTATGTGTTGACCATATAAGAGATAAGCCCAATGGACATATTGCCCCTTTTCAGAAGCGACCCAGAAAAACTATCTTTTTAAGTGGTTTGCTCTGAGTCACCCAGTAGGCAAAAAAATGGAGGAATCAAACTCTGTACCCTGGTCACAGAAAGAACCTTATTTACTGCTGATAGTTTTAATCCTCTAGGCTAACTGACAAAAAAGGAAAATAGGCTATGATAAGCTGTGACATCCCTATAATCCTGTAAAGGGTAAAGCAGGTTACAAGAAAATGGATGGTATATATACATTTGCAACACTGTCTAGTATACATTGCTAAATGGTTTATTTAAGGGTGTTACTTGTGCTGCTTTAAATAAGTATATGTTGATACATTGTGCACACTTTTACATGCAATGCGTGTGCGTTTAATCTGCCTGTCTTTGAGAGAGACAATGTTTTATGCCCTAAGACCATAGAAACAACCTTAAGTTTACCCATGGGCTTCTAACTCCTGCTTATTATAATAAGATAATTGCAACCCTACAGGGCATTTCACATATTTAATAATAATCATTCGCTTTTTAAGTCTTCACCTTCCTCTAGCTTCTCCTCCAACTCACTTTTTATATCAGCTTTCACATACAGCAATGTAGCAACCAAATAAACATGATGCATACCTAATGTAAACAGCTATCATGTAAACAAGCAAGATATCTGAACAAGGTCTTCTATAAACTTTGTCCACAGGGTGTTTTCTACGCTTGAAATGTAGTACATAACTGTACCCTGTATTTTAAACACATGCCTTTGGAAAACATGTTTTTTGTGTTAAATATTGGAATTCTGTTTATGTATGAATTGTAAGAGTTTATGTATGTATTTTGTAGCATAAACTTACATCACTGCCTGCTTTGTTTTTACATCCAGGATGAGTTTGAAATTGGACCTTTTGGATCAATGCTATACCTCATTCATGTATTGGTATATGGGATAGATGCACCCTGATTTCACTGATGCTTTGGTAACTGGTTATAGTGGTATCTGCTTTTATATACAGTGGATATAAAACGTTTACACATCCCTGTTAAAATGTCAGGTTTTGTGATATAAAAAATGAAACCACAATAAATCATTCGAAAACTTTTCCCACCTTTAATGTGACCTATAACCTGTACAATTCAATTGAAAAACAAATCTGTTAGGGGGGAAAAATATAAAAAAATAAACGTACAATAAACTGGTTGCATAAGTCTGCACACCCTTAAACTAATACTTTGCTGAAGCACTTTTAGATTTAATTACAGCATTCAGTCTTCTTGGGTAGGAGCCTATCAGCATAGCACATCTTGACTTGGCAATATTTGCCCACTCTTCCATGCAAAAGTGCTCCAAATCTGTCAGATTGCAAGGGCATATCTTGTGCACAGCCCTTTTCAGGTCACCCCACAGATTTTCTATTGGATTTAGGTCTGGGCTCTGGCTGGGCCATTCCAAAACTTTAATTTTCTTCTGGTGAAGCCACTCTTTTGTTGACTTGGATGAATGCATGGGGTCATCGTCGTGTTGAAAGGTGAAATTCCTCTTCATCTTTAGCTTTCTAGCAGATGCCTGAAGGTTTTGGGCCAAAAGTGACTGGTATTTGGAACTGTTCATAATTCCCTCCACCTAGACTAAAGCCCCAGTTCCAGCTGAAGAAAAGCAACCCCAAAGCATGGTACTGCCACCACCATGCTTCACCGTAGGGATGGTGTTCTTTTGGTGATGTGAACTGTTGTACCTTTTGGAATTGTGGCCAAAACGTTCAACCTTGATCTCATCAGACCATAACACATTTTCCCACATACTTTTGGCAGACAGTGTATTGTTTTACAAATTTTAGCCGGGCCTGTATGTTTTTTTGCATATGAAAAGGCTTCCGTCTTGCAACCCTACCTCGTAGCCCACACATATGGAGAATATGGGAGATTGTTGTCACATGTAGTACACAACCAGTACTTGCCACAAATTCCTGCAGCTCCTTCAGTTTTGCTGTAGGTCTCTTGACAGCCTCCCTGAGCAGTTTTCATCTTGTCTTTTCATTAATTTTGGAGGGACGTCCAGTTCTTTGCAACGTATTGTTGTCCCATATTTTGTCCACTTTTTGATGACTGTCTTCACTGTATTCCGTGGTATATCCACTGCTGTGGAAAAAAATTTGTACCCTTCTCCTGATTGATACCTTTCAACAGTGAGATCCCTTTGATGCTTTGTAAGCTCTCTGTGAACCATGGCTTTTGGTGTAGCAGACAACTGAGTAAATGTCAGGAAAATCCTACTAGGACAGCTGAACTTTATCTGGGGTTAATCAGAGTCTCTTTAATTGATGGCAGGTGTGTACCCAAGAAGACTGAATGCTGTAATTAAATCAAAAGGTGCTTCAACAAAGTATTAGTTTAAGGGTGTGCACACTTATGCAACCAGCTTATTGTATGATTCTTTTTTGTATCTTTCCCCTAACAGTTTGTTTTTCAATTGAATTGTACAGGTTATAGGTCACATTAAAAGTGGGAAAAGTTTTGAAATGTTTTATTGTGGTCTCATTTTTTATATCACAAAAACCTGGCATTTTAACAGGGGTGTGTAAACTTTTTATATCCACTATATATAATGGTCAGTATTTTTCCAGATGGACAGTAAAGAAGACCACAGAGTAAAGGCACAAATAAGAAGGGGACACAACTGTATGGCAAGCACATGGTCCAATAAAACAGTGAATGGAGCCTAATAAATCATATGTTTAATGCTACTGGCTGCTAAAAAATCAGTTACTAGAAAATAAAAATAAAAATCTTAAACAGTTGTAACTGAAGTCTTGAATATTCTGAAAGAGATAAAAAAGGGACATGGAATCTTTAGAAAAGGGAAGAAGCAAATTGGATAGAAATAAACAGAATTTGTGGGAACAATACATGCAGAATAATGTTCAGTAGGAGAAGGCATGAAATATAAGGGATGGCAGGAATTGTGTAATTTATGTAATATTAGAGTGAATGATAATTGTTAAAAAATGCAAACTGCGTGAAACTGAAAAAAAATGTAATTATGGTTTGTTTTCTTTTCTGTTAATGTATGCGTACTTGTGTCACTGTTGCAATTGTTATTTAATACATTTATTTAAAAAAATAACTGCCCAGAAGAAAGGCAAACTTATTTTTGTAGAAGTATACTGCTGCTCAGCTTTAGTAAAGCGAAGCATTACTTAGTAAAATGTTAATTGCTGTTATTCTGTGTATACCTCACAATACAGTTTTGTTATCCTAATTTTAATCTTAAAAAAATGTTCCTTGTGCCACAGCACTCAAAAGGCAGTGCATACTGCTACAACTAGTTATGAGAGTGTGCCATGTAATGAATTTTTATTTTTGGCCATCTTCAACCAGAGTACTAAGACCTTACCCTATTGTCTTACACATACAGATGACTGGCTTATTGGCCCATTAATGGTTATGGTGCAGTTTTATGTTTACACCTAAGCTAATAGTGTTCTCTCCTGGTGTGCATCTGGTGAATAAAAGCCACACTTTGAACTGTGAGATACTGTCACATGTCAGAGAGCACATTACTTGAATGACAAATCAAACAAAAGTGTGAAATGTAGAACTTGTATGATTAGCCAAGACTGGGAAAGGTTTAATTTTTATTTTTTTGTTATTTTGTATGTTTTTACATATAAAGCATTTGGCGATATTGAAGTATATTAACCCACCAGTTAGTTCGTGCAGAAATGGGAGTGGCCGCCGTGACTGACATGCCAAAGGGTGGCGATTAAGAACGGTAATTTGCCGTGATTGACATGGAATGCACACTGTAATTCCATGTCATGTAATTAAATGTTTGGCAGGCAAATAAGCATAAACACCAACATGCTTCCTGATGTGGTATATCCTCTTCAAGTAGCACTTCAGCTGAAAATGGCCAGTATGTTTACTCTACAAAATTAGTTGATTTGGGAGAAGGCCCTATGAAATGGGTTGTTGTTGGAATTTAAGTTCCCAGATCCTGATCCTGGCACTAAATTCTTGAATTTTCTATCTCCCACATTCAGGGTCACATACATCTGTCATCTGTGTATCCCATGAGATCATTGACTAAGCAAGGAAGTCAGAGGCTTGGTAGATATATATAAAAGATACACGTACATGTTGCGTTTTGGTAAAAGTGTGCTTTCTTTGTGTCTTTGTGAAGCATACATGGTATACTGGAGAGTTTTGGGATTTTGCATTTCTTTCTGTAGATATATTTCAATGTTTCTTGTTGGCATCTGCTATCAGTGATTTAAGCTATAGCTGCAGTTCATGTTTGTTTTTCTGGTGGCTGCAGAATGCTGCCAAAAGAGTAAGAGATCATCTTCCCAATTTCAAGAAAAGATGGGTTATGGAGACTCATCTTAGACATATCAAAGTTAAACAAGTTTCTAAAATGACATAACCTTGCAAGCAGAAGTTTAGCTAGAGTGGGGCATAGGGCAGTCACCCCATGTGCAATGTGTTAGGGAGCATGATTGCTAGATCCTTCATTTTTATTTTAAATTTCACTCATCATTTAAACATGATGGCAGGACAGTAGAGTGTGAAGGTGTTAGGATCTGAAGGAGTGCCAGATCAGATAAGGAACCGTTTTTTTGTTTTATGTTGTTCTCACATACACCATGGAAGCGTAGCGCATTCAGATATGATGCTTCTCCTTAAAATAGAGAGGAGTACCAGATCAGATACCAGGAACTTGAGGGACATATTTTCCCCTTTTTTGCTGTCACAAAGAGCATAAGGGAATAGCGCTTTACTACCGGGTATTCCTCCTTAAAGAAGAGAGGAGTACCAGATGGGAAAATGGACTTTTTTGTGGGCTGTAGGACCTGGTGCTCCTCCTTACAGAAGAGAGGAGCGCTAGATCAGAGAAGCGATCTTTTTTCCTCCTCAATGTAATGTTCAGGAGCACCAGATCGATAGCAGCACTGGCACCCAAATGAGACAGCCATGGCTTTGCCTGCAAGCCCTGCTTATTCTCCTTTGTCATCTCGCCTTCATACTCATCCTGGCATAAAAAATGTTTACCTTTACATGCCGATAGCCAAGAAAGACAGGTATTACTTCAGAATCAAAGCAGGGGGTGTTATTTTACCTTTGGACATTTCTGCCGATGAACTTTGATAAATAAATTATTCAGTAAATTCAGACTTAACTTGTGTTATTCCTATTCCTACCTAGGGAAAATGACTTGGCAGCTTTTAATCAAAAGGTGGGCGGTGTACTGACATCGCTGTCACAGGTGGGGTTTGGGCATGGCTTGCTACTGCGCATCAGGTGGGTTAATACATTTCAATATCACCAAGCATTTCTTGTAAATGCAAAAGTAAAAAGCTGAAATGATAAGCCAACCAATCAAAATACCTGCCAACCGCATGAACACCCTACCCAAGCTGCTTAATGTTTTCTATCTGTGTCACATACAGACACACATTTGCTGTCCACTAAGGACGGCCTTAGTATTTGCACAGTGCTGCACTGCCTGGGGGGGCAGGGAGTTCTATATGCTGTTCCACATCATGTAGTTCCAAGTGAATGACAGTGAATTTAACCCAGGTAGCAAAGTACCATCTACATAAGAGATGTTTACACAGATATTACTCATATGTTCACATGCCAAAATAACAACCTGTCATGCTCCTACAGCCTTCTGTGAACTATTAGGGATTGATGGAACCTCTTTACCAAAGTCAGGAAGTGACTACAGAGGGGCCGCGGTGGTGCAGCGGTTAGCATTGTTGCCTCACAGCAAGAGGTTCTCCTGTTCGATTCTCGGCTGGAGCACCTTCTGTTTGGAGTCTGCATGTCCTCCCTGCGGTCGAGTGATGCTAAAGACGTGCAGATAGGTGCGAGCGTGAATGGGTGTGCCTTCTTTGAAGGCTGGGCGTCAGGCTGACAACTCAGCACCATAAAAATCCACTGACAGTCATGAGCGGACCAGAGTTCCGCTGTGGCGACCCCTAACCGGGAAAAGCCAAAAGACATTACTTTAGTAAGTGACTACAGAGGACTGTTCTACTATTAAAACCAATGACCAAAATTCCAAACACTGAAGTGAATGTATATAAACAAATAACACTTGTAACTAAAAACACTGCAACTAAAATAAAAGTATACAGACAATACTCGGGGCTTGATTAAGGTAGTTGCTGATAGAGTTGCAGTTCCAGGCCCACATTCCCTAATAACCACTTGCTTAGTGATTTTTTCAATTTTTCCTTTATTCTGTTGGATCTAGATTGTAATTTGTGAACTGATTACTGAGTTAGACCTATGTGCAGTTTTATTTTAACCTTCTGGGTATCAGTGGTGTGACCTAAGAGACCATCCCTCTGGTGCCAGCAAGGACCTTTTCTTTATATATGGTGGCAGCATATGCCACATGTCACATTTTGGTGGCAAAGACTGCAGTAAACACAGGCTGTTTAAATGAATCATGATTATGTAGCAGAGTGTCAGTTTGCTGATGCACAAAAGAAAAGACAAAAGCAGGAGAATGTTGCCACCAGCACACTTAGCAAAGTATGTGGAGGGGCTAATGACCAACCGCAGGGAGACTTAAGGGTCTGAGCTGACATCACTCATTCCTTTTTTGTACTGTTGCTAGAATGATTTTATATCAGTAATGGTAATACCCAGTATTTAATGTACTGTTTGCATCAGTAAAAGCATGCTCCAGATTAAGCAGATTCATTGGAGAAAAACATTATGCAACAGGTCAAAAAATGTGTACAGCCGACAGTGGCAAACATGGATTTAGGTGTCTGTATCCTCTCAAATACACAGCCAGTGGTAATAAGGCTACAGGCAAATGCTGAAAATTGGCTTTGTTCTAAGTCCGGACTTTCCTGGTTAACAAATGTTAAAAAAAAAAAAAAATTTCTCTTGCAATCAGCAGTAACAACTTGTAAGCTGCAGAAAAGTACACTGTAGGTGGAGACTGTCATTAGTCTTCTCCAGAGGGGTGAAAGTGAGCAGAAGAGGGAAGAGACACAGATGTCTGGCTTTTCAGTACCAAGCACTATCTCCTGACAAGACAGCTTCTAGCAGATCCATATCATAAATGTGTGTGTGTGTGTGTGTGTGTGTGTGTGTGTGTGTGTGTGTGTGTGTGTGTGTGCGTGCACATGCATAGGGAGAACGGAATCAAAGCTTAGGTTGATGCTGCATTCTAGCAGAGAACAGCAGTGTATTTAAAGGGGAATGGAGGGTTTGTGCATTTCACTTACATTGGTACTGAACAACACTGACAGTGTTTGCCAGGAATGGGTAACAATAGCTTAAAGAATGTGTGTTTTCCCCTACTGTTGTACAATTTTAGTTAGTATATTTGAAGTTGTGGGGGTGGGCAAAGCTTGTCCCCTATAAAAACATTTGTTTTGTGTAATGTACTTTTTTATTCCAATGTTTGATGGTTTATGTCTAGTATATTGCATCTTGATATTAAAGTATACCAATTATTTAAGCTAGACCCATATATGTATTAGAAATATATGATATAAGCTTAACAGTTAGGGGGTCAATGAATTGTATAGGAATGACGGTGGTTAGATGGCATGTACTGCTGAATAAAGATTTTGTCAGCATTTTAGTTTACAATGGCCAATGTACAGTAGAAACTGCAACTTGCATTAGATTTCTCTCTGAACTACAATTTGTCCCAGTTATCCTCCTTTTTCAGTTGTATCTGGCTTCCTGTAAATCATTTTATCTGGCTGCTGTATTTTTGGAATGGAGGGATAAATCCCTCAGGCACTTAACTAACCTGGATTGAAGTAGCAGACCAAGATACTGGAGGTACCAGCCTGTTAAGAATGAAGATTAGCAGCCATTGCTGGATCATGCATTCCAGTGAGGAGGGCTGGCCGAAATCCTGCTCTTGAAGCTGCACTTAGTGAAAGACCACATGGGCATTTTTCAGCTTCACTGGTAAAGCTAGTATGTCTTGACAGTGATATCCTGTACTATAGTCAAGGTTGAGGGCAAAAGTGGGCACTCATCCTTATTACCCATAACAGCACTGCAGGTTGTACACTTGCTGACCAACATAAGCAGGGGTTGGGTCATTTATTTATTTTTTTTCTGTCAGATTTCCATGGTAGAGCAGTGATCTCTATAAATCTTTTTCACAGTCAGCCAGGGAGTGGTGTCTGATTCTCTCAAGTGAAAAAATTACACCAGCAATGGGTGGTGGCTTCTCAGCTTCATAACTCTGACCTTCTGCTGCCAAACACAAGGGAAAGGGCTCTGAGTAGGAACATTCTTCTTGAAAGAAAAGCCCCCCCCCCCATGGGGTGATATGGAATACTAGAACTAGCAAGCACAGAATGGGAGGAATGAAATATTCATTTGAGAAGACTGGAGAGAGCGTGAGAGATCTGGATCGCTAAGGATGGAAAGGAGTCTTCATCCATTTCTCTTAGTTACAGTATATGATACTGAAGGCATGCCTTGTTCCAGAGTTAAGAGATTTCTTGGAAGAGACATTTGTCACGTCATCTAGCACTGTTTGTTGCAGTATAGATTTAGTTCTCTGCACCTATCTTTTCTCTCAGTCTCTCTCACTCCTTTGATTATAACAAAAAGAAAAATGACTCCACACATGTAGTACTCCGTCTGTTCTTTAAATATCAAGGTTATGTTATTCTCTTTTATATGCTACCTTTTTTACTAAACAATACTAAATCCTTTTTCTTAAAGTATTATTACAATAGTGTTTGAAGTTTTAACTTTCTTGGTTTACTGTAGTCTTAATAAACCTAGTGTTCAGCAGTCCACATCTATATGAATGCACAATGTACAGAATTCAGTGAAAGCACACACTTAGATTTTTTCATTAAACCGCACCTAGTTTGCTATGGTTATGTGCAGATTTGAAATTTTTTATAAATCTGCCCTTATCTCCAGTGTTCTTATCAAGGACCGCCCTTGCTTTAGTGTAAACATTTCCTCTACCTGCCTTCAAATGTGTGATCTGATGACAAAAACTGAACTTTATTAGTTAGTAGATAGGCACAAAGACTGCAATTACAATTATATGGCTCTACATAAATGAAGAGATGTAATTTCTGTGACCTTAAAACATCTTTAGCAGATATAAACTCCCAAGAATACCGTTTCTATTTCATTGTCCTCTAATTCTTCATAAAAAGTGTAACATTTAATAATACATACCCTCTAGCAGCTCCTTGATATAATACACATTATTAGTATTTTTTTTCTTTTTTGAGTTTTGCCAGTACCTAATCTAGTGATATTCTGTAAATGTTTCACTGCAGGATTGAATGTATTGAGGCAAAAAATGTTTACCTTTGCCTTGTTATAGTTACACATGTAAGAGACTTGGCTGTCTTTGCTGGCAGTATTATTGGGTTAAATATAATAATTTAGCAAAGCAAAGCAGGGACTTTCTTCTGCTAGAGGTGATTTCCACAAAGATGATTCCAAGAAATCTTTAATCTGCTTTCCCTAGGAGCTGGAAGTCTGAATCTGTACAAAATAAACTTCTCTCTTAGTTTGTGTTTACTGTGCAATAATTCATTAGAATGTTACATAGCTAATCTAACTAACCAAGAAAAAAAATATTTAAAATGAAAGAGAGGTCAAGAAGGAAACATAAATAAAGAAGAAAACTATACTAAACAGATTTTAAGAAGAAAAAAGTAAACAAGATGAATTGAAACAATGGTTAAAAAACTAACAGAAAATAAGACAGAAATTTATACACTAACAGTGCTCTGGGAGGCATTCTATAAGATACAGTCTTAACCCATTTGCACATCTCTCCGTGGAGACAGGTTTCCTTTCTCGTAGCAAACCTAATGGTTAAGGAGTCCATTGATAAGAGATTGGAACTAAAAGAAAAAGCTGACCTAATTAATGTTTCTTGTTGTTTCTGTTACTTAAAACACTTTTGTGTGTTCTTGCCATACTCGTCAACCTCTTAGCACAAGAAATCTGGAGAAAGAATAAAATAACTTTTGGACAAAGGCCCAAAAATAAGGACAGATTTTAAATATTGCTTTTATAAACCTAGAAGTTGCTAGAATAACAGAATTCATTGTAGCATGCATCTTTTGAACGATATAAAGTCTGAAACTCAAATGTATGTTATTATTTAATACCTTCAATCCTCGGTGATTTGCCAGAAAACCATTAATTTTATGAGGAACAGACCAAAAAGTATGAGATAAAAATATGGACATTCTGCAAAAATCTGGACAATTGAGAGGTATGCTTCTTATCTACTGCTTTATTTATGTTATTTCCTTTATCTTAATGTATCTTTCCTTTTCTCAAAATTAATGAACTCTTCTGCTGTAGCTCCCATTATGTGCATGTCTTCTAACTATTACAAAACTAAACATTAGTTCTCTGCTGTATATTCCTCACCACAACATTTCTGTACTCAGTGTCCTACTGTTAAACACTGCCTTTTTCACAGATCCTGCAAATTCCTGTAGCACTTACTTCATGCATCCTAATGTATACAGTGATAACTACTTTTGACAGATTTCCTGGTACCTGTGCAACCCTGTCACAGGTACCAACATATATTTTATACTGACTGTCTAGTTATGTCTACTGAAACTTCCCCATCCACTTCTTGTTTAGGACTTCACTTGTTTTACTTCACTAGTACACACTTAACCTTTAAATTTATTATACTCTTCCTTTTATCCTCAAAGTTTCATAAAGTTTTGAGTGAGGTCTAAGTGGCAATGTTTAGTACTGAAGATAGCATGCCATCTTTATTTTGAGGTGTGAGAAGACTCACCACAGTAAGGGCCCTGCTATATCTTCTTACATTAGCCCAAATTGTGGGTTAGTCAAACTCTCTTGTTCTTCAGTTATTTCTAACTTCAATATGGGATTTATCAGTGTCAAACGGATGAGCTTAAAACTTGGATCTGAAACATCTGGTATCCATCTGACCTGTAGGAGCAGGGCAAGGAGTCCACCTATGCTGTTAATGACCCAGGATTGATTAGTGATCTAGGAATCTAGATGGCCATCTTGTAGGGAGAAGATAGACTTGTCTCATTAAGCCCTTCATTTACATTACATTCAATGGCTACCTCATCTACCACAGAAGCAGGAAAGCAAGTTTATCCACTGTGGTATTCTCTGGTAGAGTGAGGCAGTGGTACAGCTTTGTGTGTAATGGTCCTGAGCAGGGTGACAGATATTCATGCTTTGCATGTACTGCATGTATAGGAGCACTAATGCACACCCATGTCAGGTCCACCGGCCCACCAGACGAATGTAAATGAAGGGCTTAATGAGACAAACTGTGATGAAGTTGCATACCAGGAGACTTTAATCTCCTCTATATCTCCCACCCTTAATAGAAAAACTAACCAAATGTATGACAGGGGGCCTGGGGTGGGTATCAGCCCTATTCATGGGATGGGTTTTTAAACTTGACAGTGAAATTTGAAACTTGTGCAGGGCCACCAGCTGTCAGGAGATGGTTCAAAGTAAAACGCTAACAAAAAAAAAAAGAAATATTTCTCCCCCATAATATTCATCTTTAAGATAAGTTAGGTAAGGCAACCAAACACAGAAAATAGTATTCTTTGCTAATGAATATACTATTTGTGATTTCTGTATAAAATATAAATCTGGTGATTAATATGGATCTGACTGGCTCACAGCTGAGCTTTGAAAAGGAGGGCATATACTAAATTGCATATATTTTGTTTACCTCCCCACTAACTCAGAACATCCTAGAATATTTTGTTTCCACTCATAAACCATAAAAATAGCACGCTGTTGCACTTAATGGTTTTAATATTATCCTGCTTTGCCTTCTAGCCAATAATGTCAAGGACCATTTGACAGAACTTGCCCTTAAGCAGATAGTAGAATTACAAGGCTAAACATACCACCTGAGAACCACTCTGTTCATTATGTTATAACCATCAGTAAATAAGATCCTGATTCTAGAGGAATTGCAACATGCCTTAATTAAGTTCCACTGTTCTTCTACCCTATATCTTTGTCATTCACAGAACATCCTCTGCCTAAAAAAATGCCAAACTACTCAACCATATGAAATGAGGTTTTATTCCTTCTGACTTTACATTGTCTCACCCTGGATCTTCTTGTAAAGCTTGAAGTTTCAAAACTTTGAACTTCAAACAGCCAAGACCAGAAGATTGAAGTTTTGAAACTTTGAAAGCGAAACAAAAAAAATAAATAAATACAAACAAAAAAAATGTTTATGCTTTTGCAGGGGGACAGGTCCCCCTGCTCCCACCACACCTCCTTCTAAATAAATATACCAACTCTGAGATTACACCACAGTGAGGAAAATGGCAAATATCCCATTCTGTACTGTATGGCGATCTCCATTCAGAATGTTTGAAGTTTCAAAACGTTGATCTTATGGTCTTGGCCGTTTGAAGTTTGAAGTTTTGATACTTCAAGCATTTGAAGAGGATCCCTCACCATATAATAAATTTGCTGGGATGCGCCAAACTCTTCAATATAGTCATGTCCACACTAAATACATTCATGGTGATCACTAAACATGGATTTACAGAGACCTCAGATCCCACCTCATACTGAATGACTTCACATGGCACACATGGGACAAATTGTGACTTCTGCATCACTATGCATTCTTTATTACCTTATGTAACTTAAGCAGAAAGATAATCTGGAGACATAAGGCTATATATCTGTGGTAAAAACAAAACTCCTTGCTTTCCAACTTGAAAGTATTCTGGAAGACATTAACAGATTTTATAAAGTTAGCAAACATCTCTCCAAGTTCCCAAAATGCTACAGAGCTGTCTCATGCTGAGATAGTAAACTTGTACAGCAATGAGTTCTGTGTTACTTCAGAATCACATTCTTCCTTGAACATTTGCTTATTTGCTTGTCTGTATATTTTATTTACATTTCTTAAGCAGGAATGTCCAAATGGTGAATGTACATTTTCAACAAAGTTTTTTTCCCCCTCAAATATTTTTTTTTTATTTTCAATTAAAATAAAAATTACATAATATTTTTAAATATAATTTAAACAACTATATACAATATTTACAACAGCCTGGCTTTCAATTATATACACTGTATGTTATTCAATATAGAATTAACAGATCAGTTATCAGAGATACAATATTGATTATTGCAGAGTGTCCTCCAACAAAGTTATAACTTTCTTCCAAGGATTATTTACCAATGGCCTGGGATTGATCCGTAGTTCTTTGAATTTTATTTCCATCGATGCAGTTGTCTTCAGTAAAGTGTAGAATTCTTCCAAGGTCGAGGGTGAATTTGAATTCCACCTTCTGGTTATGCATTTCCTAGATTTAGCAAGTATTGTCCATAACAAATACATATTTGTCTTATTCAGGTAGGGACTTTCATTTACATTTAGTATAATCAATACTTTAGTTAAGGTGAAGGATTCATTAAATAAAGCTTGTAAAAAATGATTGATGCTATTCCAGTATGATTTAATTTTATTACATTCATAAAAATATGAATCCACTCTGCTTTATTTGACTTTTCACACCTCCAGCAAAAAACATTTGTAGTAGTATTGATCTTTTTAATTCTATCTGGTGTTAAAAATGCTCTATGTAAGTATTTCTAGTTAAATATTTTCCAGTACTGTGTGTTAGAGGTGTAATTAACTGATAGTAAGATGTTAGTTTTAATTTCTTCTGTTAACTGCAATGACTAACCTTTTGTTAAGAACTGCCAGTATGATGGTTTGGGAATTGTTTTATATGTTGTTAACTCTTTATATAGATTTGAAATGGAATTTTTCTTTTCACAACTATTATATATAAATTCATACAGAAAACTTATTAGATTTGGAATATCTTTAAATGAGGAATCATTAATTAATCTGCATAAATCTTGAGTGTAAATTAGAATGCTTTGTAAGGTTAACCAGTCCTGTGTTGCAATATTGTAAGCAGTTTTTATCATTTGTATATCTAAAACATTTAATGTATTTACTCATTGAAACCAGCATAAGAATCCATTTTGTTCACAGGAAGTTATTGTTTCCCTATATATATTTTGTGAGGAAAGTTCTTAGTGATGGTAAATGGGGTTAAAAGGTCAAACCAAAGTGTTAGATCTATGTTTGCTTTGATTTGTTGTGTCTTTCAGCTTTTCCCGGTTAAGGGTCGCCACAGTGGAACTCCGGTCCGCTAATGATTGGCAGTAGATTTTTACGTGCCGGGTTACCAGCTCTGACGCACAACCTTCAACGAAGGTACATCTATGTTTGCATTGATATGTTTCCTAAAGTAAAATAACTTTCTTGGGTGGCGTAAACCAGGGAACCTTGTTGGCTAGGCTTACGTAGGCCCTTCGGCCGATAGCCTAGTACCTACCTATGAACCTATAATGATTAATCAGTGTTGTTTTAGAAGGTTTTGTTATATTATATTGTATACTTATGCATAGTATGTACCAGGGTTTGTTTGATTTGTCTATTAAAACTTTTTTAACAGATTAAATTCATTTGTTAATATAGCCATTGTTAATTCTTTCCAGTTGGCAAAATAATTTGGGTTTATCCAGTCTATTGTAGTTTTAAGCACAGATGCTTTTATGTATGTTTCTATTTCTGGGAAGTTCAATCCTCCTTGTTTCCAGGGTCTAATATGACGAGTTAGAGCTACTATATTCTTTTTGGGATACCATAAAAATTTTATTAAACATGAGTTTATTTCTTTAAGAATGCATCTTTCAGGAATTAACTGTATTGCTAATGCTACATATAGTATTTTTGGCAATAAGACCATTTTTATTAATTGCAATCTGTCTTCAAAAGTTAATATAATTTTGTTCCATTTTTCTATATATTTTTATTGTTTCAATAATATTTTTATAATTTATTAATATTGTTTCATTTATATTTTGCATAACACTATTACTAAATAATTTAGCGTAAGTTCTTGTTTTCCTATGATGGATTTATCTGTAACTTGTAGTTCTTTTTTCTTATTTAAAAATAGAAATTTTGATTTTGATCTATTAAAGTGTAGACCTGAAATCTTATAAAATTTCTCCATTACTTCTTCTAGCTCCCCTAATGACTCTCTGAAGTTTGATAGGGTTAATAAAGTATCATCAGCAAAAAGCATTATTTTAGATATGTACTGGTCATAGACTTCTATTTCTTTTATTATTGGATTATTGCGTATTATTTCTGAAAGTATTTCAATAGCCAAAGCAAATAAAATAGGAAAAAGGGGGCATTCTTGTTTAGTACCTTTTGTTATATGGATAGATTCTAAGGTGAAAGGACCTAATTATATTGTAGGCTAAGTTATAATATATATGTTTTTAGTAATAAGATGAAGGGAGGAGGAAATTCAAATAATGCTAATGTTTTAAATAGATATTCCCAGTTGAGGCAATCAAAGGCTTTTTCTATGTCTAATACGAATACAGGTGTTTATCTTCTTTATTCACATAATCTATAAGAGTAAGTATTCTTTTAATATTATCATGTATGTGCCTGTTATATAAAAATCCAGTTTGATCATTATTAATTGTCTTTGAAAGTGGGATTTTCATTATGTTAGCTAGAATTGACATGAATATTTTGTAATTGTTATTCAGTAATGATATAGGTCTGTATTAGGTGCAAAGGTCTGATGGTTTATTATCTTTTAGAAGTGGTGTTTTGAGAGAATATTTCCATAAGGGTGGTATTTTTGCTTCTGACTGGACTTCTAGCAAAGTTTTATGAAAAAGGGAGATAACTGTTGAAGGGAAGAGCTTGTAAATTTCCGTAATTACACTATCTATCCCTGGAGCTTTGTTAGATTTACTTTCTTTTATTTTGTCAACAATTTCTTTGTAGGATATAGGTTTTTGTAGGTCTAGTTTTAAGTTTTCTGGAATTGTTTTATATTAATAAGGTTTGTATCTAAGTTTATTTGGTTGGTATCTAAATCTTCTTTTTTGAAGTGTTCCATGTAATGGAACCAAAAATGCTTCAAGGATGTCTCCTATATCTGATACTTTTCCCCCTTTCTTTTCATGATATATACTACTAATTTTATTTGCTTTAGATTGTATTTTAATTCTTGTAGATAAGTTATGTAGATATCTGGGGGAGGTGGCTAATGAGTTTATTTTTTTTTCCAAGGCTAGACAAGTTTTGTGTGTTAGAATTTCATTATATTTTTTATTTAATTCCTCTATTTCTTTTTTGACTTCTGGACAATTCTGATTTTTTTTTTTAGATTTTGCTGTCAAGAGTCTGGTTTACAAGTCTAATGATTCAGATTCCCACTCTCTAACTTTATTTTTTTACTAGCTAAGTGTCTTACCAAATAAATACACTTTTAATGAGTCCCAAACCATGACTCTACTGATTTCTGTTGTATTATTAATTTCAAGAAATAATTGTAGTTCTGACAACATCCAGGGTCTGAATTCTTTAATTTTCTTGATATATGATGGAATTCTAGTTGAGAGAATTAAAGGTTTAAACTCTGTTTGGAGCTTCATTATCAGAGAGTCATGATCTGAGAAGGGGCATGGAACTATTGAGAAGTTGAGGATTTGTGTTTGTAAACCTTGAACTACGAATAATTTGTCTATTCTGGTTTGTGTTCCAAATCTATGGTCTTAAGGATTTATCATCTTTTACTTTCAAAGTGTCTATTAAATGAAATGAATCAATACAGCTTTTTTAAGGATTTTGAAATAGTTGCTATGCGAAAAGACTTCTTGGTGGTTTCAGAAGCTTCTAAGGTACAATTAAAGTCTCCTCCCAGTATAAGATTTCCTTTATAATTGTTGGAAATAAAATCTAGGTGTTTTTTAACCGTTCCTGCTCCAATTCCTGGGAACCAATATAGATTAGCTAAGGTCAATATTCTGTTATTAAATTTAATTATAAAAATGCTAGTAGACCTTCTTTGTCTTCATATTTATAAATAACTTTTGGAGTGATTATGTTTTTCTTCCACTGAATTGATACTTCTTTTGTCTTTGTTCTATAGGAGGATTGAGCTAAGACTGTGTTGGGGTTCCAAATAAAGCTATCATTAGTCTTAAAATGCGTTTCCTGGAGAAATACTACTTGTGCCTTATTTAGATTTAAATATTTTAGTAAGTTTGATCTTTTATTTGCATCATTTAAGCCATTAGTATTTAATTATAAGAATGTTAAATCCATTTCAAGTTATTGTTGGAAGAAACATTCTGCTTCTTTTTTTTATTTTGATTATAGTAGTTATACCATATTCTGTGATAAAACTGAATGTTATTTTTATGTGTGTAAACTTGGGAGTGTAATTTAATGTTCTTTCTTCTTTAAATACAAGTAGGGTAAAATTCTGGTCAGGCTTTAAAAAAGTACTTCTATAAAACATTAGTTCTAAAGTATCAAATACAAGTAAATATGGATTTCCCATTAAACATGGAATGAAAGTCATTCCTAATCCAATAGATAAAGATAGAGCTATTGGATTATCACTCATACCTTATATCAACTGAGCTCCATATGTTAAATTATTATATGGGGAATTTTCTTAAAAGATATATTAAATTCTGTATTATTCTATTATTATTCTATAGTATTTTATATATCAGGATGGAATGTTAGTAGTGTAAACAATTATTATGTTGACTTAGAAAATATACAATATTTAGTTACCCTTAAGAGATCCCAAACATGTCAGATATGTCATTTTGGATAAATTAAATGCAACAGAGGAGCATACACTAAATAAGCCAATAACAACTAGATTATTATTAAAATAATTTGACTGAAAGGACTGTGCAGGAGATGAGTGATTACCAATGAAATATGAATTTACTGTAGGTATACTGTCTTCCTTTACTTTCCCACTCTTCATCTCACCAACTTCAACTTACACTTAGGAAAAGACATGGCTTATCAGTGGTATCCTGACTCTGAGTAGAGGCGCCCTACCTTGTAGTGTGCAGTGCTTTTACATATTTATAGATTTACAAAGCAGAGTCTAAAAATGAACTATAATCACCCTGACAAATCCCATCCTGCATAGGGCACCTCCTGCTTCCAGAATGGGTAATCACATCTGGTCTAGAATGAATGTGAAGGTACCTATATGCTAATCAAGACTTACCTTAGGTAAGAATTAATCAAATAGTATTTAGAGCATCTTAGAGAGTTCTCGGGGAAGTTAGAATACTCTCAAGCCTCTCCTCCCTTGACCAGAAACAGAGATTTCCCTTCCCTTTATTTCCCTGGTTTTAAATCAGTACTAATAAAAGAAATTCAGCAAACATAGGTAAACAGAAATAACATTCAGTAGTCCATCTTGTACATGACTCACAATCCATTAAACAAGTCAGTGAGTAACATCACTTTAGAAAATATTATAAAGACAAATTAGAAATAATTTCCTAACTGCTTAAATTTTCTGACAAAGCAAAAAGTTAACAACAAGCTATTTTAACTAAAAGTATAAAGCATTTCAATTTTTCCTTGCATGTATACATTTCTACTTATATTGTAGTGTCAATAACTGTCTTTGAAATCTGTACAATACTTCTTCAAATCATTCCTTTTTCAATTCAGGTTTTGTTTTGTCAAAACGGCAACAATATTTAAGGGCACAATTAATATTTAGACTGATGTTTCAAATGAAAAACTTGTCAGTTTCCAATTGAGTTGGCTTAGAATGTATGGTTAGTGCAAATATAGCATGTTGCAAAAATATGTATTTTTTTCGTGTGCTCTAGAGACTGTCATATGCAAGTGACATATATAATGTAGCATATATAGAGCAGATAGCTTATGGATTCAGGTTGTTAAAGTAAATTATGCTTATTAGTGAGGCAGTTTCATTTAAATTCACAAGTAATTTGGGGACTTTTCAGTTGAGTTTCTAGGAATGTGCAGTCCAATGTGAGTAATTGAGTCCACTTTTCCTCATAAACATATGTCATAATTCATTAATTTTTTAATTAAATTAATTTGCCACTGGCACCCCTTTCAGAACTCGCCACTGTCACAACCTCAAACAACTGGGATGGTTAGAACTGCAGAACCTACTACTTTGTCAACAACTTGTTATCACCCAAAAGATCCTTTATCACCCTAATAATACCCCAATCCTTACTAATCTGATTACCCCCTACAAAAATCTTGCAACAATACACTCAGCTAACAAAATTCTAGTCTCCACTATTAAATCTAAAAACAAACCTGGGGACTCACTTTTTGCCAACACAGTAGAAAAAAAGCTGGAACCAGCTTCCTAGTGAACTTTCATCTCTTGCTTCCACTCATCTCTTTAAAAAGCATCTTAAAGAATATCTTAAAATCACTGGCTTTGTCCGTGCTCTAACCCAGACTGATATACCCTGACTGTTGTCTCTTTCCCCTTTTTGCTCTCCTTACACTTCTATACTCCACTGTTCTATGTCTCATACCTGTAAAAAAAAAAAAAATATATATATATATATATATATATATATATATATATATATAAAACAAATTTTTACAATTCAATATATTTTTTTTTCTTTTTTTTTTTTGATTGCGCTCTCTCAAATTTTTGCTCTCCGTATTTGATCTTAGTGTTAACCTACTAAGGACTCTAAATAACTTATGTCATCCTCAGTGTAACAATGTCCTGTAATTTGTTTTGACTATTACTGTCTATTGTAATATTTGTCACTGCTAATGCTTGGAGCTTTTTTCCCCGGGCCTCTACTGAAAATGGACATATATCCAGTTAGACTAGCCCGGTCAACAAATGTAAAATAAAAATAAAATAAATAAATTAAACAAAGCAGAGTCTAACATCTGTCTAATAATTATAAAGACAAAGAATAGTAATTTCCTAGCTCTTCAAACTTTCTGATATCGCAAAATGTTGACAGTAAGCTATTTTAACTGGAAGACTAAAACATTTCAATACTTCCTTGTGAATATATATTTTCACTTTTACTGTAGTGTCAAGAACTGTCTTTGAAATCTATGCATTACTTCACTTCTTTCAAGTCATTCATTTTACAGTTCAGATTTTATTTTGTCAAAATGCCAATAGCATTTCTAGGGCACATTTAATATTTAAACTGGTATTTTAAATGAATATCTATCAGTTGCCAAGTGAGTTTGTAGAGTGTGAGGTAACTGCAAAGATAACATGTTGCAAAAAGTAATATATATCTTTTCATGTGCTCCAGAGACTGTCAATTTCAATTAACATATAAAATGTACATTTTACAGTGCAGACAGCTTGTGAAATCAACATGTTAAATTGAGTAATACCTGTTAATCAAGCAGCTACATTTAAGTGCAAATGTAGTTTGGGAACATTTCATTTGTGGTTCCAGGAATAGGTAATCCTATGAGGATAAATCAAAAATATTTACAAGTAGTCCCATTATGTGTTTATTTTACCTTGCTTAGGTTGTTTTTTCATTTTAGTAACTAAACAACATTACTTTTTCTTATCATTTGTTATCTATGAGGCTAAATGCACTTCCCAGGTTCACACTGTCCTTAGAAACTGCAGCTGTTGTGTACTGTTGCTATGGCAACGCAAATAGAATGTGAAGAAAGCTTCACTTCTCTTAAGCTACAGTACATTTTCCCTCCTTTTTTATATATATATTTGTTAATACTAAAAGGAAATAATTCAAAGGACATATATACATGAATGGAACATTTCAGAGTTAATCACGAAAATGTCCCCAATCCCAATAAGCATAACAGTGACTATCATTAATCTAATAAATATTCGGTACTTTTCCGTTAACGGGGTAGCAGTCAGAATGCACAGTTGATGTCAATCCAGTGCCGCTTCGTTTTTTTCTGCTTTTAAGTCAGTCTTCCTATGCAGAATATTACTGATTTTCTCAACATATGGATAGGTGATGAGAATGAGAAATGAAAATGGTGACAAAACGTTAAGAGGGCATCAGGGAAAGATGTTAAGTGAGTGCTGCTCATTTATGCATGGTTTTCAGTTTTGTCTTCATTGTCTCACTACCACTGATTTTGTCAGATGTCAGTACTGCTTATTGCATTGGTATGTTCTGGTTTTCATTTTGCCTATGTTCTCACATTATTACTGATTTCTCCTCCAAAGTCAGTGCTGCATATTTGGTTGTTTTGTGCTTTTAATGTTGGCTTTGTTGTGGGATTGTTCCTCATTTCGTCACAAGTCAGTGGCAATCATACACATGCCTTTAGAAAGATTGCCTATTATTGCATAAATAAGGTGTACATCATGCACGTTATATCGTACAAAAAAAAATTGTGAAGTGCTCCTGTTTGCGAACATGTGCTGATTTGGAAGGCTGACTGTTCACATTTCGCAGCAACATTTACATTGGCTCTGATTTTTTTTTTTGTATTCTTTTGCTTAGATCCCTTTTTCCCCTCATGTATGCACACGTGGAATCTGATGATTTGAATAAGATGCATACTGCAGCAGTAGATTGGAGGGGGTGGGGACATGCTGTTGCTCTGGTGTTTCTGAGGAGAAGGAACTCGGGCTTTTCATATTTCAGCAGTCAGCTTCAGTAAATGCTTTACACCTCCTCCATAGAAGGTTTTCCTTCTTGTACAAATTTACCTAACCTGTTGAAATGTTTACGGAGTTGCATCTGTATGTTTGCTGTATCATTTAGAATAACACAGCTGAACTGTACCAAAAAAATTAACAGTCCTTCAACCACGCATTCTGACTGTTGTCCCGTTAACGAAAAAGTACCACACATTGTAATAACAATTAAGTTCACTTTTCCAATTAGTCTACCTTGGGCGGCCACAGTGGTGCAGCGGTTAACGTTGCCGCCTCACAGCAAGAGGTTCTCCAGTTCGATTCTCGGCTGGGGTGCCTTCTATGTGGAGTCTGCATGTCCTCCCTGTGGTCGCATGGGTTTCCTCCGGGTGCTCCGATTTCCTCCCATATACCAAAGACATGCTGTAGATGGACTATATTAGTATAGTAAATAGGAGAGAATTTAGAAAGGGAGACAAGATGCAGTTAAAATAAATAATGAGAAGAGAGAGAAAGAAAAGAGAAAATTAAGAGAAAATACACATATACTACGTATGTTGATTTACAGTATAAATATTTTATGTGCTGTATAACCCTCCTTCTGTGAAAGAAAAGTACCCTGTTTTACATACCTGAAGTAATGTGAAAACTCATGTGTCATCTATTTCCAAAAAATATAGATAAAGATTCCAGTAGTTAGTTACCTTTGTTTTAAAATTCCAAGCAGTAAAATTGGTTCTTTAAAGTAATGTTAAAACAATTAATATCACAGTAGATGCTTTGAGAGATTTGGCTGTAACATTATCAGTCGTTTGCTTCTTCTTTTTGACGTTTGTCCAGACATTTGTTTCTTTTGTTCTCTTGAGAGAAGGTAACATCCAATCCATATCTTCTCGTAAAGTAATCACATTATTAGTTTTAATAAATGAAGAGGCTTCCTCTAAGTCAATAAATGCCATCTCGTTGGCATACAGTATTCTTATCTTAGCTGGATATGCAAGTTGTGCCTTGTTGTTATTTTGTTTCAGAAATGTTATCATTGGCCACACTTTTTTCCTTTGTTCCATTATTCTAGATGAATAGTCGTTAACAAATCTTATCAGGCTCTGTTTATATTTTAGAGGTGCCTTCCTCCAAGCAGATCTTAAAATCAGTTCCTTGTCCAAGTATGAAAGAAATTTGATAATTATTGACTTAGGAGGATCATTTGAATTAGTGGCAGGTTTCCCAAGAACTCTGTGAACCCTTTCAATGCCAAAGGAAAGTCCTTCTTTTAAATTTAAAAAGTCAGGGATCCAGGTTGATAAAAAGGAAATAATATCCTCACCTTCTGTGCTTTCAGGTAATCCGAAAATCCTGATGTTATTTCTCCTCTCCCTATTTTCCAAGTCATCTACTTTATTAACCAACCAAGTGTTTTGTTTAAGAAGCAGTTCTTTCTGTGTTTCCTCATCCTTAAGTCTGCTTTCCAAGTCATTTAGAGAAACCTCTATTCCTGTTATCCTTGTCTGGTGGTGTAGCATTTCCTTGAGGGGTGTCAGCCTGTTTTTGACTGCTTGTTTTAAGATTTTCTAGGTTCTCTTTAAAATCATCCATCTTCAAAGACAACTCCTGCAAGGTAGATGCCATCTGTTGTAGTTCCTTCTTTAAGGCAGCATCCTGGTGAGAATTCCTTGAGTTGCTCATTTTAACAAGTGACTATATCTCTAAGCTTTTTGACAGGAAATTATTTGCAAAACTTCACCAAAGTTTCTAATTATGTAAATTAGTCATTTTATCTATAAGATTTAAACTTTGAAGAAAAAAAAGAATATTTTTTCCTGTCTTATTTAACTAGTTATATGGAGCTCTAAAATACTGCTGCTTTCAGTTAGCCAATGAGGCTCTGCCCCCCAGCTCAACAAAGTCTTGCAAAGAAAAACTTCAGCAAAGATAATTAAACAGATTTAAGTAGCGTATGCATCGAGTCCATCTATTAATCAGTTAAAAACATACATAAGTGCATAAATATAAAAAGAAAAAAGAAAAGGAATTTAGAAAATAAAACAGACTATAGAGACCATCACCATGGCATAAAGGGACCTGGGTTCAAATAGCGGCTTGGGCATATGAGTCACCGGCAGGGGAGGATGGCTGTATCTGGCATGGGAGAGACTAAGCAAACAACACACAAAGCAGTTAGATTCCCCTGGTGGAGGCTGGGGAAACAACTGCAAAGTGCTTCCTTAGGGTAGATAGGGTGCCTCAGAGATGTTAACCCTTTGTGAAGGTGACATGGTTTGGCACATTCTTCTCACTGCACGTCCCGCCCACTAGATGTTACTGGGGTATGCGTGTGATAGGAAAAGAGAATTAGATGAAAAATATTAATGGCAGCAGTATGATGGAGACCTGGGACCCATTGCTTTCCTAGCCAACCCTGACCTATATTGGAGAAAGTTCAGGGGAACCAAGATGAGTAGGTAAACCTGGCAAACAAGAAGAGTTATTGGCCCCACTGATGGTCATCTGTGGGAAAACAAAAACAGCAAATAAAAAGACAAAATCTTTGTCATCCAAGGACCTGATGTCATTACATTTTAGAAGTCCAAGGACCAGCAGTAAACTTTTATCCACAGTCTAGGCTTAAAATTTATAAATAAATGTGACTGTTTTTTTCAGTATGAGATCAACTGGTTAAAAACATTAGATTTTCTGAAAAAGAAAATGAAATGAATAACAAGGTTACACTCATAAAGAGTTTGTGATGATAATGTTTCCACTCCTTCCCAGTGTTGTATATAACGTGTCTTTTCATCACCTTAGAATCTCATGCAATCTTGGTATTAAGCTGTCTTATTCTACAGTTTAAATGAACAACCTGTGTTATCCAGATCTTTCTACATTAATATATTATTCAGTTATGACTTACATTTTTTTTCAGTGGCACAAAGTGCTAATAAGTAACTGAGGCCACTGATAAAAAAAAGTTTGTGTGTGTGTGTGTGTGTGTGTGTGTGTGTGTGTGTGTGTGTGTGTGTATATATATATATAGATATATATATATATTTATTTATTTATTTATTTATTTTTATTTAATTGCAGTTGGTTTACCAGGATAGTCCACTGGGCCATAAAGAACCTGTTTTCAATGGAGTCCTGCGGAGAAAAACTCCAAAAACAAGCAGAAGATTATAGTAAGATATTTTGTTACAAATTATTACAGCTACTATGGCCTAGTAAAACTCATTGCAAGTACTACAGACTAGTGATTAATATACAAATACTACAATTTAAAAAAAAAGAAAAAGAAAAAAAGAAAATTACAATATGATAACTGAGACATCTTTACATGAAGAGGTAGGTTACAATAATAGGTGCATTTTATGCATTCAATATCAAAAGCTTAATACAAAATGAGAGCAGGATATATGAATTAGGAGAGTAAAAGAAAATTAGGGGAGGAGATTATGTGGGGTGGGAGCAGGAGCATTCCCACTGGGATATTAGATGTGAGTTGAGAGATTTTTTGAATGAAAGGTGGTTTGAGGTGGTGCGAATGGGTGGTTGTAGGGAGTTCCAGAGGCGAGCTAGACCATAGGATAGGAGATTTTTTTCCTGGGGGATGGGTTGGTTTATACAATTCTATTAGGTTTTGGTTGTTAGATCTTAGTAGTCTATCAAGGAGGTGCATTTTAAAGGTAGAGGAAAGGGAGGGACAGAGGGAAGGGTTGAAAATAAGCTTGTGTGCAAGAGTAAGTTGAGTATAGGTAAGATGATTGGTCAGTTCCAACCATTTTAGTTTGTGGAGAGATGAACAGTGGTATGTGGAGGACTTATGACTGGTAGCGAACTTGGCAATTTTGTTTTAGCAAGAGGAGAGTTGTGTTTTGAGTGAAGATTGTAGGTTAGTTAGGAGTGGGGCTCTATAGAGGAGGGAGGGGATGAGAAATGTGGTGGAGAGGGTGATATTAGTGGAGGGTGTGAGATAACAATTTTGTCAGTAGAGCATACCATGTTTTTTGTGGGTTTTTTTATATTTAATTGAAGATGGGAGCTAAATTTAAGTTGACTATCAATTTGGACACCTAATAATTTGGCCTCTGAAACCAGTTCAATAGGTGTATTACTATGGCTAGTGACAGAGAATGTACTTATATTGAAAGAGGTGACTTTGGAGGGGGTAAATAGCATTAGTTTGGTTTTAGATGCATTTAGTGTGAGGTGATTTTTTTTCATCCATTGTTCGGTGGTTAAGAATGCATCTTGTGTGAGCTTAAGGAGGGTAGGGATGGAGGTAGCAAAACAGATAATAGTTGAATCATCTGCGTATTGGATAATGTTTGTGAAGGGGATGGAGTTGTGGAAGTCGTTTATGAATATGTTGAAGAAAATGGGACCCAGTATGGATCCTTGGGGAATTCCGGTTGGGGTGTTAAGGAATGGGGAGGTGGCTTTTTTCCATTTTACTTCTTGACATCTATTGGATAAGTAGCTAGTGAACCAGTTCAGAGAGGAAGGTGATAGGTTAAGCTTAGAGAGTTTAGTTAGGAGTAAATTGTGGAGATAGTTTCGAAGGCCTTAGAGAGGTCTTTAATATATATATTAATATATATATAGATATATATATATATATATATATTTTTTTTTTTTTTTTTTTTTTTTTTTATAAAATATGTATAAGTTCATGATACTAGATACCTTCTAAATGATGGGCAGCAAAAGGGTTAAAACTTTTCAAAGTTTTGTCCCACCCCCAGTGAAGATGTAACTTTTGTTGTGAACAATGACAGTGGCTGGATAAAGTCATGCACATTAATTTAACAGCTATACTGTGAATAAAGTTAAAATGTGTTGTGTAAAAGCGCAAGTCTTATTTATGAAAATATTCTTACCCCTTATTGATCATCCAGCCTCCTTCCACTCACCCTGAGCCTTTCTTTCCCCCATCAGCCCTAGTTGTGACCAGGCTTTGGCAACAAGAGCTGAGTTCCTGGGCTGCTGTCATTCCCGGCAGCTTAAGGGTTTTTCTTATTATATGTCCAGTCCTTCCCATCCTAGCCAATATGTACTCTCATTTGCTGTTGCAAGGGCTACTATAACCTCCCTTTAATGAATACAGTTCTACAGTTGTATCCTGAGGGCTACCATGCATACCCGCAGTCTTACAAAGCTGCATGTATCAACTTCCAGATAGTAGCTTGGACCACATCTTCTCCAAGGATGTGTGAGCCAGAATTGGTCACTGTTTCCGACTCTTCCTTATCAGCTCCAACAGCTCCTGGGTTTATAATTTTGAGGCAGAAGGGATATTTTAAGTAAGTGTGTGCATGGTTCAGCAGGTGTATACATGCATGTATAGTACACACACACACACACACACACACACACACATATATATATATATATATATATATATATATATATATATATATATATATATATAATACACACACACACACACACACATACGTGTGTGTCTATATGACAATAATAATGCTCATCTGCCCCCATTTTGTCACTACATGATAACATGAAATGGACTCAAAGAACAGAATCAGAAACAAAGCAGTTTTATTTGAGTACTCAGATTTGGCACACTCCCCCATGCATTGGACCACCCCCTTCCATGTACTGTATTTACTAAAACCAACTCTGAGGTTGTACTGTGATGCACTAAGACATAAAAAATTGTTATTGATGCAGGGAACAATGACATGAGTAGAAAACATCAGATACAGGTAGTTAAAGATGTAGAAGACAATTTGCAATACAGTAATGAAAGAGGTTTAATGTCACTTTCTCTTATTTGCTGCTATCCACAATATTTTCCATAGTATTAAAAAGACAAATGGTATAAATAGTGAAATGAGAAGGTTGGCATTGCACTGTGATAACAAGCACATATTTATTTAAGAAAATCTTATTTCTAGAACTATGTTCCTTTTTGCAATGGACAGACTACCACTGAGGCATGATATAAATAAAGTAGTACAAACTGGATGATTAAATCTTTTTAGAGATCCCATTGATCAGACTCTAGGTGAGTTTGAGGAGTCACACTGTCTTGGAGATTCATAAAGAACCCAGTGTTCTTTGTAAGGGGTACAGTAAAAAGTACCTGCTTACAAGATGTGATATTTTGTGATTCAGAGACACATTAGTAGCGATGGGGAAAGACCTCATTATCAACTAATTTGCAACTCTGTCCATCATTGTTAATTACCACAAGTGCAGATCAGCATTTTGATGCAGCAGTTAATACTGTTGGGCCATGTATCACTTTGGCACAGGCACCCTGTCCCCCATTCACTACCCCCCACACACACACACACCCCGTGTATCTGTCCCTGTATTGTTAGAGTGTCCCATATGTCTCCTTTTTTCTACTCTCTGTCATTAATGCCAAACATTGGAGTTTCAGACTTCATTTCCTTAAGTAAAGCATGCTAGTGCAAAAGCTATTATTCTTACAACTTTGTAAGTTTGTAAAAGGAATGCCAGTCTGTCGTCAATTCTTTGTTCCATCATTAATTATGGCTGTGTCTAGTTTTCTTGTCCTACAAAGTCAAGGGGGTACACCTTATGTGCCCTGTCTTCTTCCTTGTAAGTCATGAACTGTTACAGGCATTGAATAATGACTGAGATCCACAGTATATCTTTAAAAAATCCTTGCAGTACTAACTTCTCACTTAGTGCATTGCGTTAATCCTGATGTTCCTGTGGCAGTGGTGCACATTTAAAAACTTGCCCTTTATTTATTTAGTTTTTAAATCTTACACGATCTCCACATTAAATCAATGGTGTTTAGTAGTCGTGCACAGAAATAATATTTTCTGTGACAGGGTACAGGGTTGATATAATTTTTAGTGCCTTTAAGGCATGCTTCTTAAAGTATCCCTGCTGCATAGTGGTTCCATGCACAATACTGTGTTATTTTTAATTAAGTGTCTTTAAGGCACACTGTAAAGACTGTACCTGGAGCCAAGTGTTCCCCTCCCCTGTCAACATCATGTATAAGTGCGTTTAATGGACAGTAGTGAAGAGTTCTCCGTGGTGTTTAGTGTCTGCCTGACCCACATCTTCTGTAAGTAAGTACCATTAAGGCATGTGAGTTCTCCCTGGCAGCTACTTGTCCCAATGACCCACATGTTTAGTGTTCTCTCTAATCAGTAGTGGACCCCCTCCCCAAACCATGTCTGTAGTGTTCTCCCTGGTGACTAATAGATCCCCGACACATATTTTTACTGTTGTCCCTGGTGGGTAGTATTCCTCCCTTATCCAGTGTTACAGATATTGCTCGTTAGTCTAGCGGTGTGTGGAAGTATGACAACCACACACGCACATACACGCACATATACCTTCACCAAGTCACAAACACACACACACACAAATACACACCTAACCTACCTCTATAATACAACCACACAGGCAGGCAAACATTCGCACATAGTCTCATACATGCAGTTCCTCACATACACAAATGCACACACTCCTTAATACTATTTGACCACTAAACTCCCGACCACTTACCCATACAGTGATAGAGGAAGATGTGCTTTTGCCTCTTTTTATTACCGTGAGTTCCCAGGAGTGGCCAATACTAATTTACACAGCCAAATGGTTCTCTGAATCATTTGGCAGAATAGATGCCTTGCTGCAGGCCGTTCTGGGGATGAGTACATGGCTAATTAGCATATGCCTGTCCCCAGGAATATCACATTATCATGGCTATGAAAGTAGCTGACTGTGATGCTGAACATCTTTATGCAAAATGAATGCTGTAGGGCTGTCTCTGAATGCAGAAAAGTTACCATGAGGTGTACACATGTATACCTCATGATAACCTTATGAATTCGGGCCTGTAGTTGGGCTGCACATTTACTCACTACTGCTGTCAAATAGCACATTAGCAGAAATCTTGTCATCTAGGGTCAAGACAGGGCAACAGTCAGTCACTATAGTTGGCTTTTGTAGGAGCCTGAATTTAACACTGGAAGGCCAACAGCAATATGTTACTGAATTTTTAAAATTCTGCTCTCCATTGCCAGTACTACTTGCCTGTTTATTAGAGGATAGGAGCCCTTCTTGGTTCACCTTTCCTAAACATGTTTCCTTTTTATTAAAAAAAAATAATAATATTTTCATGTTTGCTTGTTTGTGTTTAATTAAAAAAGTTGCATTATACAATGACTACCCATTAATATTCAAAAACATGCATGCTTATTGGTCAGCATACACATTGTAAATCAGAGTTATAGTAATGGAAAAAGGTCTGGTCGCCCGGACTTTTTCCATTACTACAACTTTTTTTTTACAGCAACGGAGAACGCAAGATCTCCGTTGCTTCACACTGTCTCGCTATGTTAAACAAGTTTAACATAGCGAGACAGCTTTAAAAAAAGCAACAGAGAATCTCTGTTGCTTTTTTTAAAGCTGTCTCGCTGTGTTAAACTCCTTTAACATAGCGAGATAGTGTGTAAAAAGCAACGGAGATCTTGCTTTCTCCGTTGCTTTTTTCAAAACTGTCTCGCTATGTTAAACCCATTTAACATAGCAAAACAGTTTGTAAAAAGCAACGGAGATCTTGCTTTCTCCGTTGCTTTTGACCACAGCTCTGATGTACTGTGTAGGCATATGCATGCGCAGTACATCAGAACTGCCGCAGAATACCAGACAGCTGTGGAAGGGCAGCAAGGAGGCATTATACAATGCCATTATTTAAGAAAAGTAATTATTTTTTTTCTTAAACAATGTCATTGTATAATAGCAATAACCCACTTCTGGGTGTGGGTAATGCTGGATTTACCCACGTTTGTCTTTGTTTGGCCACTCTGGCTTCGCCCTTGTGACCAAACCACACCAACCGTGGGTAAATCCAGCATTACCCACACCCAGGCGTAGGTTATTGCTATATTATGAGCTGTGCTTTAAAAAAGTCTGAGATGTGAATTGATATCCAAGGTACTGTATTCTTTTGCCAAACTTATCATTTTTGTACAACTGAACCGAGGGGGAGAGTTAAGGAAGTGCTACCCCCAAACACATGTGAGCTGTATTAATATCTTTGTTTTAAGTACATTTACAGTACATGATTCATGCTAACTTTGTTCCAACATCATGAAGACAGATTTCTTAAGCATCTTTGCATGTTGCTAACCTCTAGTCTTATGCTTCAGCATTAACAGTCGCCAACACAGAACAGTACCTGAAGCATTTTCAGTTTTAAAAGCTGTAATACACTGTTATATAAAAAAAGTATAGCAGAGTAAAGTGTCTAACAGTTTTTAAAGCCATTAATTTATCAGAGGGGCACTTTGCTAACAGCTTCTGTATGACCGAACTAAGTGCTTTCAAGGCTGTAAAACATTTCATAGTCATACTGCGGTGGTGGTGCTGCAGTAGCGTTGTCGCCTCACAGTTAGACGTTGCCCGTTCGATTCTCAGTTAAAGTGCCTTCTGTGTGGCGACATGTGTGAATGGGCATTCCTTCGTTGAAGGTTGTGCGTTAGGCCCGGCAAGCCAGCACGTAAAACTCTACTGCCAATCATTAGCGGACTGGAGTTCCGCTGTGGCGACCCCTAACCGGGAAAAGCCGAAAGACACAAACAAACTCTTTTTTTTTTTTCTGTAATTGGTAGTACACTGGAGCATTTAAATTTCCATGTATTCTAAAGAAACATGATTAGTTCTCTCTGGTCTTAACTAAACAGTTATGTGTTCTTGACACGGATATGAAGATTCACATAAATTGTTTCACTCTGCTGTAAAGGCAAATTTCTTGATATTCATTTTTCAGGTGCAGAGCAATCTGGTTATGAGCAGACACCTAATCATAATTCTCTCCTTTAAAAACAGCACTAATACATAGCCTGGCAAAACTGGTATGTTTGATTAAGAACTGTACTTACAATAAGTATGAGAGAAAATAGAACAAAATGTGCTGTAAACAGACCTTTTGTTGAACTGTGGTTCTGAAGTCATTTAATACTTAACTGAATGCACTATTCAGAGCTACATGTTCATAGGTGGTTACTAGGCTATCAACTCAAGAGCCATTTTAAGCCTAGTCAAACTTATACCAAATTTACCAAAATATTACTGACATGTGCCAATACCCCAAGGAATGGGTATGATATAAGCTTGTACATATCAAGCATTCACAGGCTGCCTGTGTCCAATAGGAACATAGGTGCTAAATCTGTTAGTCCAAGTTACATTTGAACAGGGTTAGGCATGAGCTTTGCTCCGCAGAATGGGAAGCTTGTTCCAGTGAAGAGGTAGTCTCTGAGACACAGATATGTTCCTACAGTATGTCCTGTTTATGTTGCAGTAACAGTTTTGTCCTTAGATTGGGCATTGCTGATATTCATTGTTCATTGGACATCATTGCCACATAACACAACTTGTTTGCGACTTTCCACTTTTTCAATATAAAATCCCAATTGCACAGGCTGCCTTAGTCTTTTTTCTAAAAACTCACTATTAGTATAGAAATGTCATATTAAATACCGTTTATTGCAACAAGGAATTTACCAGAGAAGGTCACTGCATCAGAAAACAGACAAAGAAAATGAGCCAGAAAATAAGAAACAACTAAATGAAATTACAACATGCAAGGAAATAACCCTGTACTAAAATAAAAATAATGCATCAAGTTACTAAATCCACCACCTGGCTATTACTTATGGTGTAACTCCTTTACTGTTCATGGGGCATCAAAGATCACATTTTCAGTGGAATAGATGAAGGCCTTCTGTGTGGT
Source organism: Protopterus annectens (assembly GCF_019279795.1). NCBI lineage: Eukaryota > Metazoa > Chordata > Ceratodontiformes > Protopteridae > Protopterus > Protopterus annectens. The sequence goes on from NC_056743.1 coordinate 254,771,461, forward strand.
AGTCTTTGCTGACCTAACAAAGGCGCTTGATATGCCGGATCACGGCCTTTTCTTGAGCAAATTAAACTCTGGTGTTTTTCCTGATGTAGCAATTATCTTTGGGATAGTTTTCAAACAAAAGATTGCAATCACTAACACCTGCGCCTTAACCCAGTGATGAAAGGTGTCCAGTATGGACTGTTTCTTGGACAGTTGTTGCTCTCACTATTTTCAGTATCCTGTTGTGATACATCTGCAGTGTCAGTGATTGTTGGTTCACTTCAGTTTAGTTCTGTCCCTTGATATCTCAAAGATAAACCTTAATGAAAACCTCTTGAGTATGTCAGCGATTCAAGTAACATAAGCGTAGTCAGTCAGGTTAAGACCAAAATTATGCTTTTCAGCTCCCATAAGGGATACACCTGAAGAAGATAATCCCTCCACTAACATCTCATTAAAAATTAGCACCTCCAAATCACAGATCATGTTTTTCTCTAGGAAAAGTGTGGACTGCTGTCTGCAGATGAATGGGAAAACAACTATCTCAAGTGGATGAATTTAAGAATCTTAGGTATTAACCACCAGTGAAGCAGAGGGGATCAAAAGACTGACCAGTGGATGAGTTTAACTACTTTGGTATTGCTCATCAGTGAAGGCAGAGGGAATCAGAAGACTGGCCATTGGATGGATGCAGTGGCAGCAGTACGTGGGCATTATACTGAAGTGCCGTGATGAAGTGAGAGCTGAAACACAGGATGAACCTCTCATTTTACTGTTTAGTTTGCGCCCCCATCCTCACCGATAGCCATAAGCTTTGAGTAGTGACACAGTTGATGAGGTCACAGATACAAGCAACATAAGAGATCCATTTACAGGATAGCTGGCCTCACCACCCATGATAGACTAAGCATCTCAGTTATTTAGAAAGATCCCTAAATACAGCCACTGTTTCCTCATGTTAAGAGGCATCATCTTAGGTGAAGATGCCCACTTAGTACTTCTCATGGGAATTGTACCAGGCAAAACCCACTGGGAAGAAGCCTCAAGTCAGAGAATTCATGCTTGTTTATTTTTGAGAAGTTTCAGGCTCAGCCAAGGTAAAATACAAAACATTTCACAACTATGGAAATGTAAGCAATAACACACTAATTCAGATTAGTCAAACGGAACATATGTATATATACATTTGTATTGATCAAGCAGTGTGTAATGTACAGTATATACATTGGTTTCTAAAGTAACCTTCACTAAATCTGAGAGAGGAGAATAGGCTTGGAAAGGAGATAGACATAGTGTGTTAGGTAACATGTCCTATATTTAAGCGAGAGCACTTTGCCTGGATGAAGAAGTGCATTTTCAGTTGCATTCTGAATGTGGATCAAGTGTTGATTTCCTTTAGGTTGTCTGGAAAAGTAGGTGCCTGAGAGGATGAAAGCACGTGCAGTTTGGTTCTAGGGGTAATGAGAGTTGGTGTGGCTTATGAGTAGTGCCTCATGTTGTAGGAGTTTTTTTATGACGTCTAGCTGCAAGGGAAGTAAATGTCTGGAAATGGAGACTTTTGTAGAATTTTGATCCTGACTGTAGATTAGATCTTTGTTTTATGGATAGTCACTTGGCTTTTTATAGGGTGATACAGTGATGCTTATAGGAAAGTGAGTTTGTAATGAACTGACAGATGCCAATGAGGTCAAATGCCTTTTTGCCAGGTCCATAAATAGGGCACATATAAGGAGACCGCTATCTGTGTTTGGAATGTTAAAAGGATTATATTTTTCAGCCCATCTGGGAGCATCTCAGAAGCCCAGAGGATGAAATCGAGTAATCTTGCTTTCCCTGTTTGGCATTTACTGCTATGACCCTCACTAGGGCAAGCACTTTAGGTAGTACATAGATGGATGGATCGATCAATGGATGTATAGATGAAACTACTTCATTTCAAATAACTGGGCTCGTGATTGATCAGTTTCTTTTTTTTCAAGCACATTCTGCTTAGATCAAAATAAATATAAATAAACAACTGATTGTCTGCTGCTCTGTCCAATGGTTGTTTACATTGCACAACAGAAGAAGAAAGCAGCGGAGGGGTTATTCTAATCCATATCAGTTTCCTGTCAGCTGCCTCATCACTCAACAAGGAAAGTCAGTGAAAGTGTAGTTCTTAGACTGATAAATAGGCCCATGTGGCTCAGTGCTTCATCCTCATAACCAGATTTGAATAAATAAAATATTTTCTTAGACTACTGCCATTTGCTTTGTCTGCCTGACTTCCTCTTTTCATTCAGAGCTTAGTCCCTCTTAAATTCTACAACCATTTGAAATAACTTTGTGGATATTACATGAAACTCATGAATCAATCCATACCCCAAAAAGTCAAAGCAAATTACCCTTGTATGGTTATTTATTACTATTATCCTAATCTTCATGATCTTAACAGCTATGTAAGTAAGTAATGCATTGTGTTTGGCATTATTACTGAAACTATGTATTGCTGTGTTTCTTGTTTAAATGCAACTTTTCTATTTGACCATGTTATGTCATTGCTGACACAAGATACTCTTATCAGTTTCAATGGACAATAATAATTTAAAAAGGATAACTATCTGAAAATGAAATCTACAGTTTTAAAGCAGAATCCATTTCTTTTATCAAAGCAGTAGTATCACCCTCTGGAATGTTATTTAATGAAGTAATAAAATTAAAGCCTTCTGGAGTTGTGCCCCAAAAATCACCCATATATTCTGGTAATTGACATCTGCTTAAAGAACATTAGATATGTCAAAAACCCATTAATGCTTTCATATAATCCTGAACTTCAGGTGTTCTTACAAACTTATAATCTACCAAAGAAATAAAAAACACAGATGCAGATCTGATGTTGCCCAGAGTGATTTAAGTGGACAAAAGTGCTTATTCAATAAAATTATCATATTGTTGCTTTTAGGCAGCCGAGGTTTTTGTTTCTTTTTTTTTTTTCTGCAGTACGGTGCTTGGTTATTTATTAAACTTCTAATCTACAGTTTATCATACCTGGCAAAAGAACACTTTGCCTCCAAAGTGGAAATTGTAAGAGTTAACTGATCCATCTCTAAGACAGTACAGGATGAACTTTTAACAATATTAGTTATAACCAGTGTATAAATGATTATGTCAAGGACATGCCCAGTAACTATGGTCTAACACTTGTTGGCGTAACACTGTTAAGCTGTTCATTACCATTGAATGAAACCATTTAATGTAAAAAAAAAAAAAACAGTTTCTAAACTTGGATTAGCTATTTGCTTCTTTCCCATTAGTCTGGTAACACCTGCAGTTTCAGTTGTTCACTTAAAATTTGACAGTACACAAAAACAGCGAGTATTGACATCTTGAGTAATTAAGAGACTATAAAATATTGAGTAATTAAGAGAATATAAAAATAGTAATTAATAAAACTAAACTGTGCGTTGTGTGTGTGTGTGTGTGTGTGTGTGTGTGTGTGTGTGTGTGTGTGTGTGTGTGTGTGTTAAAGGGTTAACTCATCTCAAATCCAGTACATCAGACAACTCAAATAAAAATAATTTAGTGATCAATGACTATAAGGTACAATAAAGACAGGGTAAAAGTGAGTTGTCTTTCATGTCTCATCATCAGATGGTCTGATTGATATTGACTGGTGATGCCACCTTAGGAAGAAAGGATGGATTGGTCCGAAAAGAAACCCTATCTTTGTGAAAAATCATGTAAGGAACTTTGATGGACAAGGCCTGTAGTTCTGAAACCCTTTTGGCAGAGGTAATAGCCACCAGAAAAGCTGTTTTCCAAGATAAATATTTCAGATCTGCTGTAGCAGCAGGTTCGAAAGGCGAGCGACCAAAGCTTGAAGAACCATAGTAAGGTCCCATGCGGGAACAGGATCCTTGACGTGGGGGCGTAACCAAAAGGTGCCTTTAATAAATGCTTTACACAGTCTAGAGGAGGCTAGAGAGGCAGAATTCTCACCCACGTGAAAATGAGAAATGGCAGCCATCTGAACTTTGACAGTAGAAGAACTAGCTCCGTTTTGAAAAATATCAGCTAGAAAGTCAAAAATGGTGGAAATAGGAGCCGTGAAGGGGTGCCAGGATCTCTGATATCTCAAGGGCTCTTAAGTCCCTTTCATCTGAAAAATATGGTTATGATATGGTGATGGCCCACATTGGGGATGGGGGGCGATGTATGACTTGGGATGCAAAAAACCCTGAGGGATATGCAGAGACACATGTCAGAACTTTCAGTGCATGCCACAAATGCAGAAAAGACACTGGTCTTGAGTGAAATCCTTTCCTCTCCAAGAATGATGTGTAGGTACAAAGAAAAGAAAAACTGGCTTCAACAACTGGTAAATGGTTAGAATCCTTATAGGGAGATCCAGTATGTGTCAGCATCTGATAAGCTGCTTGATAGCCCTACTTGGTTTGCGAAGTATAGCCTGCAGCTCTCAATCCAAGGCTCCACAAATTTGCTAAAGCCTTTGATGAACCCATGGAGTCTTTTTTAGGCAGAGTTCAGCTAATGGTCATCACAACGTAACTAAAATATCAAATACAAAATAGGATCACATTAAGGTGGCTCTGCTAAATGCCAGGGGTCTCAACAACAAACTGCACAACAATGAGGCTCTTCTGCATTTGAAATTATCTCATCAAATTCTGTGACAAAAGTTTCAAAATTCATTTATAGCAGCATCACCCCAGATGTTGCCACAGCAGGTAGTTGCACAAAGGAGTTCCGTGCCAATTTAGATAAATGTATAGAACTTGCTGTCACAACCAGATTTAAATATATGAGGAAATTTAAAAACAAGTCACTCTGGTGGTCCTCCAACTTAAATAAACACTACAGTAAAAGAGAAAACTCCTTAAAGTATACACCAGATCAAAAGACTCTCATATCAAGGATAACATAATAAAATTTATTAAAACTGTGAAGAAATACTATAAGGTCTAATAAAATAGCCCATGAACTTAGGTTACCATCTGAACCTTAAGGTAATTACAAATTCTTCTTCGGCTACATTATGAAACTAAGAAATAGTAGCCTGCAAGGCTCTGAACTTATTCATAAAGGCACCATCTACCCTGATACAATACACATTGCCAACATAGAAGCAAATTCAGTATGAAGTTTTCTCCAGAGATGACTATTCAAAGCCCAGGTATCCCTCCATCTCTCAGACCACCATCATTACTAAAGAACATGTACTGTAGGTGCTCTCAAAATTACTTCCTCCATGGACCCTGATAATATACTTACTTGCTTGACTTTTGGACCTTTGAGTAGTTATCTTTTTAACTGATTCTTGCAGCAACAGCACTATGTATTGTTCTTTGCAATAATTCAATAATTCTTCTCCCCCCACCTTGAGTCGTAGAAATGATAGCCTTTTTTTCTCAAGTGTTTCCATTCCTTCCTATAAGTCTTAAACCAAGTAGCACATTTTATTTATATTCTTTAGCTCTGCTACAGTCTACTACAGAGATCTCTACCATATCTACAGAGATCTCTACCATATCTGCAGATATTTCTACCATATCTACTTTTGTGTGAGCCCGTAGTTCTCTGCCTTTGTAATATGCATCCATTTCTTCAGTCCTTCTACAACATTCAGTGCTAGTTCCAGAAAATCCGTCTCTTTATACTTTATCCTGAACCTCATCAGACACCGCTCCCATGAGAGTGCCTGAGAGCTCATTGATCAGATCCCTCTAAAGTGTAGTGAAGTGTGCCAAAAAGTTCAACGACTACAAGGCAAAATAATTTTCCTACCCCTAATTATTTACACCATAAAAATGGGCTTAGAATACCTACTCAGCTTCTGTGAATTACCATAAAATTCAGGATTCTCTTTATTCCAGCTGAATTGTTCACTTTTATCTTAAACTAGTACTTCCTCAGTCAACCATTCCATTTCTTTTAAAACACCATAGTCAGATTTTGGCAAGTTCCAGTTTCCTTTTAGACCACTTTCGAATTTTCATTAATAATCTCCATTTGGCACTTTATTAAATAGTGGTGATTGTATGCCTTCATGGTGTTCGTATCGGCTTTTGTCTGGGTCTCTAGTTTCCATCAACATTACAAAGTCATGACAGTAGGTGAACTAATGAGGCTACACTGATGTCATGTATGCATGAAAATATTTTGCCATGTTCCTGCAGTACACCTGTTGCTTGCTGAGATGGACTTGGGCCACAAATAACTATTTCAATAACATGAACAAAGGAAAAGGGTGGAGAGAGGGATGAGGTGGATGGATGGATGGATGGATCAAACTTGCAAGAGTATCAAGTGAACTCTTCTAATGCACCATAATGGGCAGTAAACTAAATGTTCATTTGCATTTCTTCCCAGATATCTGCCACCTAAAATACTCATATTTTATATATATTGGAGTTTATATTGACAGCTGATTTTGAATGTTTTAATTATATTTGTAGCAATTACAGAGGACTGTATTTTGGTTTGATTTTTGTGTTTTGAATAATTGATTAACAGTACCTGGTGCTTTTTTTCACAGCTCTCCATTGCAAAAGGGCTGTTCCTGTTTGAAAATACCTTTTTTATCAAAATGAAGCCATTTAGTCAATAAATACGTGTACTGAAGAACTTCTGATGCTTCTGCACAGTCTTTCTTTCATTCAAGATTATGTACCTGACCTTCCGTAGGGAGTGAAGGTGATCCTCATCCCCCCATTGTCATTTTGGCAAACATCCCAGTGCCCCATGTCCTATGCTATGTTTACTAGCACTTTGATTCACCTTCCCCCCAGTCCAATGCCTGAAGCCAGTGAGGAGCCTAATGAAGTCCTGGAGGGTCTGCTGTCCACCTTCTTGCTGGGGGGATTTCAAAATGAGCTATACATTTTCCCCAACCTCTTTCTTGCACTTATCAACACACGTCTGAGGGCAGCTTCCCTCTTTTGACCACACGTCATTGATGAATATCTCCCCCCATGATTTGCACACCCATCCCTACATGCCACGCCATCAGTCACCCAAGCTGCTATTCGAACCCAGGTTGCCTGGGCAGTAGTCAGGGCTTTATCCCTCTACACCTCTGGAGTGGCTATAGGTAATCCTCATTTTTAAGGTGAGGTATAAAATGCAGTTGAGATTAACAGATCTGTTAGCTAGTTCTCTGTAAAACTGGAGCAAGTATTTATTTCTGCATTTTGTTTTGTTGACTGAGTAAAGTTTCACTGAATCAAATGTCCTTTCAAAGAAAAAAAAGGTCAGGGAGCAACAAAGTTTATAGCACTAATGTTTGACTATGTCGTGCAAAAGAATACTGAATTTATCACAGGTGATAACATTTGAAATGAATTAAAAACAATGAGAATACGTTTTTGGCAGAAAGAAAGCATTAGGAATTTAAATCATAAGTATATAGTTCATTGCTTACACATAAAGTGGCTGATAAATAACCTTGGGATAAGAATAATTAATAGAGATTCATTAATGCAAGTGTCTGTGGAAAAGTTTCAGAAGTTGTCTTGTTACTATTTCAGGAAGGTAACAGCAGTGAGAAATGTGAGCAGGCAACTTCCTACATAATTTACAGTACATTCAGTATGTTGGTTGGAACAGCAATATGCAGTCATGATGCCCATATTTCACATAGTATGGCTGCCTACTGGTATGTACATTCAAAGATTAATGGCACATTGATGCTACATTTTGGCACAAATGATGCTACAGTACTAGTGCATGGCTCCATGATTTTGGTCATTGTTTAGTTCATGAGTGAAAGTTATATGTGAATTTGGTTCTTGGATAGTGGATGGCAGTTTCCACAAGATATTAGAGCTCATGACTGGCTGCAGTGGTGCAACAGTTAGCATTGTCGCCTCACAGCAAGAGGTTCTTCAGTTCGTTTCTCGGCTGGAGCACCTTCTGTGCAGAGTCTGCATGTCTTCCCTGCAGTTGAGTGATTTTTAAAAGACATGCAGGTAGGTGTGTATGTGTGTGCCTTCTGTGAAGGTTGGGCACTGGCAACTCGACACCCTAAAAACACCACTGCCAATTACTGTGGCACCCCTAACCGGGAAAAGCAGAAAGGCATTGCTTTTTTGGTTTAGCATAAAAGATTCACTTGGTTGGAACAACCTCCAGTAGGGGGCTTCCTGAAGATTTCAGACTGTAAGAGGAGGGCTAAGCATAGATGATATTGGGTCATGGGATGGCAGAGGTTTAAGTATACCCCCTTTTAGTTAATGCTAGTGAAAACAGTGAGGAGAGGAGATTACACTAACGTGCAGCATGAGTAAGTTCTAGAAGGCTAAATGTGTGGGTGGATGAACATGGGATTTAAGTCAAGGAGGTGGTTACACAGGGTACAGTTGTGTGGGTGGATGAACATGGGATAAGTTACATGTACATCAAGGAGGTGGGTACATGGATACAAATGTGTTGGTGAATGAACATGGGATAAGTTACATGTAAGTCAAGGAGGTGGGTACATAGGTTCATAGGTTGGTATTGGGCTATCTGCCCGAAGGCATATATTAGCCCAGCCATGTTGTGCAGTATTCACCACCCCTTTAGTAGTTCCTTAGACCCTTGTACTAGCAGCTAGTACCCTTGGCCCCTATCTAGTAGTGCTGTTGGTTTGATCCCCGGTGTGAACTTTCTGTTACCCATCCACTCATCAAGGTTCCTCTTGAAGAGTGATAGTGAGGGGCTCTGTCTGATGTAGATCGGGACCCTGTTCCATAGTAAGGGAAGTCTTTGCGAAGGGAATCTATCCCTCCAGCATGTTCTATTCATTGTTGTGTTGAGGTTTATATCCCTGGAGCATGTAGCACAAGTAGATTTGGTTTTGCTAAGATGGAGCATGTTTAACAATTCTGGGTTGGACATGGCTGTGTACGTTAGACAGAGATCGCCTCTGAGAAAGCGGTATGCAACAGAGAACAGTCTTAGCTTTTTCAATCGTGCTGCATAGGGCAACTGTTTGAGGCCAGTAATCCTCTTGGTTAGGTACCTATGTGGTCTCTCCAGCTGCTGGAGATGTCTAGCCAGGTACATTCCAATTGGTGCATTGTACTCAATAATGGGTCTGATGAGGGAAGAGTAGAGGGGCACCATTACATCCTTAGATCTTGATGTGAACCCTTTCGTGATCAGATGGGTCACATAGAAGGATTTTCTAACCACTTTGGCAACATGGTTATCAAAGGAAAGCTGACTATCTACTAGGGTCCCTGGATCCCTTATTTCTTCTTCAGATTTCAGGGGATTACCTCCTATGTTGTACTTTGTGGGTACTCTGTTTTTTCCAAAGGGGATTACTACGCATTTTTTTGCATTTAGCTTGAGACCATGGCTTTGACACCTTGCATCAGTCTCATTTAGGCCCTTCTGGAGGATCTCCATGTCGGCTGGAGACTCTGTTATAGCACCCAGTTTGCAGTTGTCCGCAAACTTAGTCAGCCACAGCCCTTCCATGCTTGCCTGTACTTCTGAGAAGTATATGCCAAACAGGAGGGGCCCCAGGACAGAGCCCTGAGGCACACCACTCGTTACTGGTCTGGATTCGGACATAGATACAGCTACTCTTACTTTATGGGATCTGTCTGAGAGCCAGTTTGCGATCCATCTTGTGACGTAAGGGTTTATGCCCAGGCTGGTGAGCTTATCAGTAATACCTGAATGGGGAATGGTGTCAAATGCTTTAGCAAGGTCAAGGTAAGCCGTGTGTACCTCCTTTCCCTTATCTATAGCCTGAGCAACTGTCTCAAAGAAATCCACGAGGTTCAGGAGGCATGATCTGCCCTTGACGAAGCTGAACTGTTTGGGGTCCAGCGACTGGAGGTTCCCAATCTCTCCATTTATGAGTTCCATAATGATTCGCTCCATAGCCTCAGGCTTATTGGTCGGTAGTTCCCAGGGTCAGTTGTGGCCCCACCCTTGTGTAGCGGGACCACTGTTGCCATGCGCCATTCTATGGGCACATATCCTGTGGAGAGGCTGAGACTGAACAGGGTATTAAGATGCGGGGTTAATTCCTTTTGGAGCTCGCGTATGACATAGCCTGGGACACCATCTGGTCCCATGGAGGCAGTGTTTTTAGCTTTAGATAGAGCCTTGTTAACCAACGTATCAGTAATAATTGGACTTACACAATCTCCTGGAATGGTAATAGGCCCTGTAGGTGGTGAGGGGTGGAGAAATTTGCACTGAACCTGTCAGCCAAGATGTTGGCAATGTCAGAAGGGTCAGTGTATTTTGTTCCATTTTGTACTAGCTCAGAACAGACCTGAGCGTTGCCATTTAGGTTTTTGACGTAGCCATAGAAGGCCTTATGGTTATTCTTGGCAACTTTCTTTTCAAAATTAGCTTTAGTTGACTTGATGAGGGCACTCATTTTCTTACTAATGCTGATCAGGGATGATTTTTCTACTTGAGATTTGGTCTTTTTTTGTATAACTCTCCTCCTTTTATTGTAAAGTTTGCTTATGGCCAGGGTCCACCAGACTGGTTTCTTCTTGCTTGAGGAAGGAGTCTTGGTTTTATTTGGGATAGCAAGGTCCATGCAATCCTGAAGATGCATATAGAGTGCCTTGGTGTAGGATTCCACATCCTGGATATCATTATCCTTCTGCAAGGGAATAGTGAAGCTTTCCACTTCGGATGCAAGTAGTTTGAAGTTTGCTTTGGAAAGGTTTTTGACTATGGTTTCTTTGACTGGGGGAGGTGGAGGGGTGAGGATGTCCAGGGTTATCAGTTTGTGGTCGGAATTGACCAAGGAGGGAGTGATAATGGGTGTGGTACAATGGGCGCCCATATTTGTGATGATTAAATCCAATATGTTGTCCCCTCTAGTGGGGGAACATACTAGTTGTTCAAGGGCATTTGAATTTATAAATTCTGTGAATCGCTGAGCATAGGAGTTGGAACATTGGTAGTTCGCCCAGTCTATACCAGGGTAGTTGAAATCACCCAAGATTATGGTGTTGGGTAGGACCTTTATATTTTGCAATGTCTCAAGGAATGCAGAGTGGGCATTTTGGGACATGGTGGGCGATCTATAACCGGCTACGACTTGAAATGTGGTTTTGCCTGCTGATAGTTGCGCATGGATGATCTCTGGGGCATCATGCTGCGCTACTAACCTGGAGATATGGGTATCCTTGATGAATATGGATACACCTCCGCCCTTTGTACTGCGATCCGGTAACTGAGGCCGGAAGGTATGATATGAATTGTTACCTGGCACTGCTGGGGTGCTCTGTTGAGCCTTGAACCAGGTTTCTGTCACTGCACAAGCATCGATTTTCTCCATGCTGAGGAGAGCCTCGAGTGTGTGCATTTTGAGATTGAGACTTCTGGAGTTGAGTAGCATTACCCTTAGTTTTTGGTTGCCTGTGCTGGTTACGGTGGTTGGTTTGTCCTTTGAGCCTTGCCTAAAAAAGGCACTATGGGATGGCAAGAGCCTTCGGCATTATTCGAAAACCTAGAGGTGACAGGTGCAACCCATCTCTGGCAAAACAGCGAGGCTTGTCTATCATGTCATCCCAGGCAGACAGACACTGGATCCCATTAGAATGACACCAGAAGCTTAGCCAATTGTTGAAATTGATAATTTTGTCTTTGTATTGTGGTATCATTCTAGGTGAAGGTAGTATGTTACTCAAGGTCAGGGTCATACCAGCTTGAGCTACATGATCAGAGAGCTCCTCAATGTCTCTTTTCATGTAGTCCAGGGAGGTACGTCTTAGATCATTCACATTAACATGTACAATGACAGCGTCATACTTGTACTTGTTCTGGAGTGACCCAAGTGCTTGTGTTATGTGGCGGATCTGAGCACCCGACAGGCAGCTGACAGTAACCTTCTCCTTGTTCATCCTGGTGAGTGGAACATCCGTGTACCTTACTATAGAGTCTCCTATTACTAGCGTGTTAGGTATGGTGTTTTGCCTTAAGGGTTGTTGTGAGGCACACTGTTGAGGTGACTTATGTGCTTTCTGGCTTGTGTTTGGGGGTGCAGGTTGCTTGCTTGTCTGCTTTGGAGGACACTGTTTCTTTTTCAGATTGGTACCTAGTGCCTTCGAATATGTTTTTGTGTATTTATGCATATGTTTTGCAAGTGCTTGTTTTGTAGATTCATGTGTGACAGGTGGTGTGATGCAAGTGTGTCCCTTATCCTCTTGACTGTCTGTTACAGTCATGGGTTGAGAGCGCTTAGCCTCCAGTCTGGCTGTGTATTTGCATCTCTCACAAGTGTCTGTGTCTAGAGGTAAGAGGAGACGGTTGTCTGTGTACATGAGGCAGTTGTGACATTGCCTCAGGATGCCTACCAGATGAACTGGAGAGTACACCTGAAGATGACCTCTGGACATGCTTTGAAGAGTAAATTGAACTTAAGTCCTGCGGACGATCGAGGGTCTTATGCTATATTATAATTGTGCTGTCTAGGAAATTTGGAGAATAATAGTGCTGTCTAGGAGATTAGGACAAGTGCTGATTTCTGTTTTACAAGTGCTGCAATAAGAGCAGCTGATCTGAAGCACTTGAGTTGAGGCTTGCCTAGTTCTAAGGGAAAATCTACAGTGCAGACTTTGTGGGGCCGGGAATAGTATACCGCAGCTAACAGGCACTGCCCAACGCTGCTCTGTGCGCAAGACCGCGCAAAATGTTGCAGGGTTTATCCTCTAGATAAGTGAGGAAAGTGAGTACAAGAGCTGTTTTTCTCTAAGCAAGTGAGAAAAGTAAGTACAAAAACTGTTTTCCTCTAGGTAATGAGGAAGATAGTGCTATAGTAATTAGTAGCTTATTTAGTGCTTACAAGTTCTGAACAAGTGCTGAGCATGAACAAGCAAATTTAAGTGCTAAAACTAAGAATCTGTATCTGCACCAGATGAGTTACAGGACAGAAACAAGTGCAAATACAGGCTTTCAAATCAGAAAGTTGAGAGAGATGGAAGAGATTGCCCAAACGGCCAATAACTACAAATTCTGGGCCAGAACCACTATTTATGTGGTAGACAGGTTACCTAGTGCTTACCACTCCCACTGATAAGCTAGAAGGCTACCCTCCAACACAGAAAGGCTTGGGGGACTCAGAAGCTTACATACAGTCCTAGATACAGCAAATCTGTATCTGGAACACTAGTTACGGGAAAGGTAGGAAACAGGCTTACAGTTTTTTTTTTTTACAGAAAAGTAGCAAAAACAGTAGTAAAAAACAATTCACATGCAATTCAAGCTAGCATACTTGAGTATGTAGCAGTATTAGACCAAACACAGTTTAAAAAATGCAATTAAATTAAAAAGGACTAAAAGCAAGTGCAGAAAGAGTTTATTAGGTAGAATGTGGTAAAGAGGTGGGACGGGGGAGTGTCCCAGATCAAATCTACAGTGGGCGGGCAACTGCAAAAGCCACCAAATTTAAACTACAAACCAAAAATAGGGAGGGTGAGTGGGACAAAACAGTTTCAACAGAGATCTAAGCAAAAACTAACAGTACAAACTTTAAAACCAAAACAATATTCTCAGCTCTGTATATTTGCCGATCAGTCTCAGAACAGTGAGACAACAGTTTCAACACAGATCTAAGCAACAATTAAACTCTATAACAAAAAATATATATACTCAGCTCTGTATAATTGCAGATAATATGTAAGGCAGTCCCTCAGAACACAGGTTCCAGCAATTATGGGAAATGGGATACAAATGTGTGGGTGAATGAACATGGGATAAGTTACATGTAAGTCAAGGAGGTGGGTACATGGGATACAAATGTGTGGGTGAATGAACATGGGATAAGTTACATGTAAGTCAAGGAGGTGGGTACATGAGGTACACGTGTGGGTGAATGAACATGGGATAAGTTACATGTAAGTCAAGGAGGTGGGTACATGGGATACAAATGTGTGGTGGATGAACTCTGGATAAGTTACTTGTAAGTCAAGGAAGTGGGTACATGGGGTACAGTTTCAGCAAGAAAACAAAGATCTGTACAAAATTAAAAAAATATATTAAAGTTCCAACACTTTCATCTTTTAGTCTAAATATTCTGCACTGAGTAAGAAATTGATTTGCATTTGTTGATTGCCTTTTTTAATTGTACAAAAATATGCTTATTGTAGGGATATATGCTTTGTAGGGTTCTACTATTTAGTTGTATTTCCGCATTACACATCATGCTAAGCAAAAAAATGACATAAAATGTTGATATAAAAAAAGGAATGAAAAGAGAATAACTCTTGGCAGTATGCAATGAGTTTCAGTTCTGAATGAGTTTTTTTAGATGGTATAGAATTCCACAGTCATTAGATGTGTTCTTGACCAAATGGGTTATGCATTAAAAATTAAAGTTCATGCTCTCTCTCTCTGCTGTTTCTTTGGTTGTCATGGACCTGGATGGATTTATGAAATGTTGTCAGACCCTGAACAACATAAAAAAACATGTATTCTTATTTAACTTGCTTCTGAACACATATACCGCCTCGCTAATTATGTCACCTGATATTGGAAAAAAAACATTTGTTCCGGTTGCTCATTCTTTTAAAGGCATTAAGTAAATTAAAATCTTTTGTAAGCTTTATAGAATTTCTAGGACCCTGTAATAGGATACTGTGGTACATGTCAGGGTGAAAAGCAGTGTATATTCACTTCCTGTCCTTTACTGAGATGGGCAAAAAGTATTTCGTTTCACAAATGTTTGGTCTTTCTCTAGAACCATTATTTGAACGGTTATTTCGGTACCTTTGTTGGGGGGAGTAAGCTCTAAGATTAATTAGCCTTGCCCCATGAGCATGATTAGGTAGAACTTAGGCATGCATGGTGAATTGTCTGGATATAAAATCAAAAGAGATATGGTTGTATTGCTCATGAGCTATCATCCTTCTGCAGAAGTCAAGGGTAAACTTTTCTTTCACTTGAAAAAATGAGTCAATGACAGATCTAAGAATAAACATAAGGAGCTATCTGTAACAATTGATAGGAATAGCTAACAAGTAGTTTACATGGTGGTAGCTTATGTAAACACTTACATCGGTTTTGTTTCTCACTCAGATGCAGAGAGTAAAAGTACTATTTTTCTTTGGACTGAAGAGTAGCTAGGTCATTTGGACCCCACCCCCCGACAACTTGAAGTGCTAAAACAACTAAATGAAAGACATTTGTGTTTCAGATATTGTATCCATCAGGGAATACATGTTAGTGCAAAATACGTTATTCTAACAACTTTCTGTAACAGCAGTATTTTAAGTGTCCATGATCTGATCGCCACCATCACTTTCAAGTTGTCACTAAATATGACATACATTTGAATTTCAGACATCAGACTTCATCCTTCAGAAAACTCATAATATTAGTGCAAAACATATTATTCTAGCAACTTTCTGTTTATAACAAACAGCACTATTAAAAATCTTGGTCTCTGTTCCCCACCACCACCAACATGAAGTCATCAAATAATGACACAAATTTGGGCTTCAGACTTCATCCTTCAGAAAGTGCATAGTAGTGCAAGCAAAATATTATTCTAGCAACTTAAGTTTATAACAACAGAAACAAAACCATATTTTGCAGTTTGTCCCTGAAGACACTAAATGCCATTGAACCCACTAAGTAATATTTGAGTTTCAGACCTCATATCCTTCAGAAAATGCATATTGCATAACACATTTTTCTAACAACATTCTAAGTTTATAAGGTATAACAGCAATATTTTAAGCTTTGTCTTTGAGCTGATGCCTCTACAAACTTCAAGTCACTAATGACAAACATCTGACTTTCATTATACATACTTAATACTTCAGAGTTCATATCCTTCAAAAAATGCGCCTAGTGCAAACCGTGCAACTTTAAACAGTAGTAGTAGTACAGCACTTTATTACTCTTCAGAAAATCGGTGTATACTGTTCCACTGTACTCGTCACTTTGGTAGCTACTGCTAGAATAAAGTTTTGCAATTTGAACCTTTAGTATTGAAACCAGCACCGGCAAAAAACACACATAAATACACAAAAACATACTCAGAGGCTCTAAATAAAAATCTGCAAAAGCAACAGAGACCTCTAAAGCAAACATCCAAGCAACTTCCACCCCCCAACACAAACCATGAAACACATACTTCAAAAAACCAGTGTGCCACGCAATCACAGCCCTTAAGGCAAAATAACATACCCAACACACTAGTAATAGGTGACTCTATAGTCGGGCACACTGACATCCCACTCACTAGGCTGAACAAGGAAAAGGTTACTGTTAGCTGCTTGTCATCTGCCAGGATCTGCCACATAACACAAGCACTCAGGTCACTCCAGAACAAGTACAAATATGACTGTGTCATTGTCCATATTGGTGTGAATGACCTGAGCCGTACCGCCCTGGACTACATGAAAAGAGACATACAGGAGCTCTCAGATCACGTAGCCCAGGCCATTATGACCATGACCTGAGTAGCATCCTGCTCTTACCAATACCAAGAATGATACCACGGTACAGAGAAAAAAATTATCAAGTTTAACAATTGGCTAAGCTTCTGGTGTCATTCAAAGGGGATCCAGTGTCTGTCAGCCTGGGATGGCAACCACACTGCTTCGCTAGAGTTTGCTTGCACCTGTCACCCTTAGGCTTTCAAATACTGGCCAAGGCTCTTGCCACCCCCATAGTGCCTTTTTTAGGCAAGACTCAAAAGACAAACCCACCACCGTAAATAGCACAAGTAACAAAAAATTGAGGGTAATGCTACTCAGTGCCAGAAGTCTTAACCTCAAAATGCACGCACTGAAGACACTCCTCAGTATGGAGAAAATTGATATATGTGCAGTAACAGAAACCTGGTTTAAGGCTCCAGAGAGCACCCCAGCACTGCCAGGCTACAACTCATGCCATACATTTCGGCCACAAAACCCGGACTGAAATACAAAAGGCGGGGGAGTATCCATATTCATCAAGGATACCCACGCCTCCAGGTTAGTGGCACAGCACAATGCTTCAGAGATCATCCACGTGCAACTAACAACAGGCAAAACTTCTTTCAAATTATAGCTTGCTACAGATCATCCAACATGTCCCAGGACCTCCAGTCCTCATTCCTGGAAACACTGAGAAACATAAAGGTCCTACCAAACACCCTGATATTGGGTGATTTCAATTACCCAAACATTAACTGGGAGAACTACTCAAGTACAAACTCCCTTGCCCAATATTTCCTAGAATTTATAAACTCAAATGCCCGGGATCAACTGGTCAACACCCCCACCAGAGGTAACAACATATTGGACGTGGTCTTCACCAACATGGGCGAATGGTGTTCCACACCAAAGGTCAACCCCTCACTGGTTAGATCTGACCATAAACTAATCACTCTGGATATCCACATTCCGCCAACACCCCCGGTCAAAGAAACCACCGTGAAAAACTTTTCAAAAACAAACTTCACGTTACTTAAGACCGAGGTGGGAAGTTTCAAAGCCCCCATGCTAAAGGATAACGCTGTCCAAGTTGCAAAATCCTTTACTAATGCACTCTACAGGCACCTACAAGAATGCATGAATTGTGCTATTCCAAACAAAACCAAGACTCACTCCTCCAAGAAAAGGAAACAAGTCTGGTGGACCCCTGCCATAAACAAGCTATACAATAGAAGGAGGAAACTAGTACAGAAGAGTAAACTCCCAAGAAGGGAAGACATCCCCGATCAGTATCAGCAAGAAACTACATTCCCTCATAAAATCATCCAAGGCTAGCTTTGAAAGAAAAATTGCCATGGACTCCAAAGATAACCACAAGGCATTCTTCAGCTATGTCAAGAATCTAAGTGGCAATTCTCAGATCTGCTCGGAGTTAGTGCAGAATGGCACCAAATACACTGAACCAACCGATATAGCCAACATCCTGGCAGACAGGTTCAGTGCAAACTTCACCCCCCCTTACCCCCAAAAGGGCCCATAACTATACCAGAAGAATGTAGTACCCCTGAAATCACAGACACTCAGGTTAAAACAGCCCTGTCCAAAGCCAAAAACACAGCATCAATGGGACTGGATGGTGTCCCAGGTTGCAACCTACACGAGCTCAAAGATGAACTAACCCCTCACCTAAACACACTGTTTAAACTCAGCTTCTCCACAGGCTACATGCCCACAGAGTGGTGCACAGCAACGGTTATTCCGCTCCACAAAGGTGGAGCCACAACGGACCCCGAGAACTATCACCCTATAAGCCTGACTAGCTTGGTCTGCAAAGCTATGGAGTGCATCATCATGGATCTTATTAACATAGACACTGGGAACCTCCAAAAACTGGACCTTACCCAGTTCGGCATTGTTAAGGGCAGATCATGCCTCCTAAACCTGGTGGACTTCTTTGAGACAGTTACCAAGGCTATAGATGAGGGAAAGGTAGTCCACACAGCCTACCTAGACCTATCAAAGGCCTTCCACACTCAGGTATTATAGGCAGGCTCACCAGCCTGAACATAAACCCCTACGTCACAAGATGGGTTGCCAACTGGCTCATGAACCAGAACCCACATGGTAAGAGTTGCGGGAGCTAGGTCCGACTCTAAACCAGTTACAGGTTGCTTCCCCCAGAGCTCAGTCCTAGGACCCCTCCTGTTTAGCATATACTTCTCAGAGGTACAGGCAAGCACAGGAGGAATATGGCTGTCCAAGTTTGCAGACGACTGCAAACTAGGGGCTATAATTGACTCACCGGCTGACACAGACATCCTCCAAAAGGGTCTCATTGAGACAGATACCTGGTGTCAAAACCATGGCCTCAAGCTAAATGACAAAAAGTGTATAGTCATCCCCTTTGGAAAAAACAAAGTACCCACAAACTACCACATAGGTGGTAGCCCCCTAAATACAGAAGACATAATAAGGGATCTGGGGACCCAAGTAGATAGTAACCTCTTCTTTAATAATCACATTGCCAAAGTGGTTAGAAAATCCTTCTATGTGACCCACCTAATCACAAAAGGGTTTGCATCCATATCGAAAGAGGTCATTGGGTCCCTCTACGCATCACTCATCAGACCCATCATAGAGTACAATGCCCCATTTGGGATGTACCTTACAAGATACCTGCAACAACTGGAAAGACCACAGAAGTACCTCACCAGGAGGATCACTGGCCTCGAGCAGATGCCCTGTGCAGCTCAACTGAAGAAACTCCAGCTGTACTCAGTTGCATACCGCCTACTCAGAGATGATCTCTGCCTGACATACAAGGCCATGTCCAACCCAGAATTGATGGACATGCTGCACGTAAAGAAAACCATATCCCCTCGAGCCACATGCCCCAGGGATCTAAACCTCACCACAACAGCAAATAGGACGTGCTGAAGGGATAGATTCCTGTCCCAGCGACTTCCCCATGCTCTGGAACAAGATTCCAATCTACATTAGGCAGAGCTCCTCGCTAACCCTCTTCAAGATAAACCTTGATGAGTGGATGGGAAATAGAAAGTTCACCCCAGGGATCGCTTCAATGGCTCTGCTGGACAGAGGCACAGGGAACTAATCTAAGGGGGCGGCGAAAGCCAACGCATTCCAGCTAGGCTTATAAATGCCTTCGGGCAGATAGCCTAGTACCTACCTATGAACTTAGGAATTGCAGCACTAGTCTAGTAGTAAACAAGACTACTGCTATAATTGCAATTTGTAAAGCATAATGTGAGAGTGTTCAGTCTCGCCGTTTGTTCTTACACACGGGTTCGGAGCCGATCCTCGGCTCCGAGTCGGCCGCATAGCAAAGCTCTGCATCTTAGTGAAGCTCGAGACCAGGCTATATCCCACAATCCTCCCTGCCATTACTCAGATCTAGTTTGCCGCTGCAACGGATCACATCGACGAGAGCTCGGACCAGAGAAAATTTTGTTATATTCAGTTAAGATTGTTATATTTTTACTTTAAAAAGTTCTTATAGTTATTGAGAAGTTAGTTTTTGATTAGTACTAGTGTGTGTGTGTGTGTGTGTGTTATTGTAATTAGTCCTGTCATTTTTTCATAGGTTCCCCTTTGTGGCCTACCTCTTCTTATTACTTATAGCAATATATATATTTTTTCTTATAGTTATTACTTGTTATAGCTAGTGTTTTAAAACTTTTCATAGTAAAGTATCTTACTGCCGGTTATGTCAGAAAAAGTCAAATCCGGTTTTAAAAGATGTCAGTGTGGGCAGAAAATGTCCATCACTGACAACCACACTTCCTGCGTCTACTGTCTTGGCCCTCTCCACTTGCAAGAGGATTGCTCTATATGCCATTCCTTCAGTGGGAGGGTCATGACAGATAGACGCAGGAAACTTATAGATAGGGGACTACTTAAGCCTGCCTTCCAGGAGGCTTTGGACAAGTCGGACCAGGCTTCTAAGTCCTCGAAGGGGTCGAAGATGTCGGAGCCCATGTCATCGGCTCCGAGTTCATCTTCGAAAGTTCGTTCGCCGGTTCCACAGACTTCGGGGCCGAGCGTCGAACGTTTATCTTTCACTGAGCCCCAGGTCTTGGAACCGGTGTCGGAGCTACCGCCACCTTCCATTCTTCGGTCGGTGCCATCTTCGGCCCCTTCGACCCGATCTTCCAGACCGTTATCTGATACAGATGTGGATCGTGTCATGCAGAAACTTATGGAGAACACGGCCCTTTCCAAGTTGATTGCAGTTTCCTCCCAATTGGTGTCGAAACTAGAAGGCCTCCCTTTATCTCCAACAGGTCCTCCTTCGAGACCCATCCAGTCTTCGGAGCCGGGAGAGGATAAGCCGATGATAGTGGAGCCCTCGGTGCCGAAACCGTCCATTGCACGATTGACGCCATTGACTTCCGACTCCTTCGGAACCTGTAGGTGAGTCGCGGAGTCGACGATCTCTCCTCGGTAACGGGACCAAGAGTCGTACCGACCTTTCGGTGCCGACTCTCCCTCTCGGGGCCTCGGCGCAGATTGGCTCGGCTCCGCCCTCGGGTTCGAGGCCCACAGGCCCCATGTCTGGGATTCTTTCATGTTCTTCGGAACCGGAGGAGTCCTCGGCCCGAGGTTCAGGGGTTTTTGACCTTATGAGGAAGGTTTTGCCTACACAGACAACCACTTCATCGGAGGCGTCTTCTCCCTCCCCTAAGGGGCCGCTCTCTGTTTCTGTTCCCATGACACATCCAAAGCGTAGAGCACCATTGCCTCAGCCACCCCCAGAGGGTGCCCCCTGTTCCTCGGAGGCCTCACCGGAAGCCCCCTCCGATGAGGTTCCGAGGAAAAGACTGTGCAAGAGGAGGCACTTGGATTCCCCACAGGAATCTCTAACATCTGACACTGACTTGGATGAGGCAGAGGGGTCCCCAAACTCCCCCTCTGAGGATGTCTCATTTGCGGACATCTTGGAGATCTTAAAACAGAGGGGTGATTGGCAGTCCCTAGCCCCCACTGAGGATGAGTCAGTGTTGCTGAAGGCTTTTGGTGCTCAACCTTCTACCTCCTGGGTTACTCCGCCCTTCAATGAATTAATGGATTTAATTGCTCGAAGGGCGTGGGAGACACCGGACACAGTGGAACCGGTCCCTCGAAAACCAAGCAAGTTTATCACCGCTCCCCAGGACAAGGCTTATCTCACCAAGGGAGTCCCGGTCGACGCTATGGTGGTGGCTGCAGCCACTAAAAAGGAGATGTCTGAGTCTTCCTCTTCTGTTCATCCTCCTAATAAGGATTCTAGGACTATGGACAGATATGGGAAGCGCGTTTTTAGTTCAGCGACTTTTTCCATGCGCTCGCTAAACTATTTGACACATTTTACACGTCTACAGAGGGATCTCATCAAGGAGCTGGGAGATACCCTCCAGGGTAACACAGATGCTGCTGTTTCAGATAAGGTAACAGCACAGCTTAACACCCTTACCTCCATAGTGAACTCATCCATGAGGCTCATCTCGTATGTGGCTGAAGGATCGAGTAGAGCTGCAGCTTCAGCGATTGCTCTACGAAGACAATCCTGGATGCGGCTGTGCTCATTTGCGGAAGCCTTCAAGTCTTCCTTTGCCAACGCCCCCTTTGATGGTGCCACTCTTTTTGGGCCCAAAGTGAAAGAGACACTAACTTGGTGTGAGCAAGAAGGAAAGACTCTGTCTGCTGTCGGAGTCCGTTTTTCCGCTCCAACTAGACCGTACCCCAAAGGGCAACGAGGCGGAAAAATGTGGTTCCGTAAAACTCTGGGATCTTTCCAGGCCACACAGAATGACCCCCCCAGAGGCAGAGGGGGGGCAGAAATGGAAGACGTCACCCCAGCGGCAGAGGGGGTCCGCAGAACCAAGGCGACAGGGATCCTATCCCTGGTAAGCCTTTCCAGCACTCCTGAATGGGGGCCCGACTGTCCTGCTCTGGAGGCAGTCGGGGGTCGCTTGGCTTTATACCCACAGGCCTGGCTAACTCTCACCTCAGACTCTTGGGTAAAAAGCATTGTAACCAGAGGATACAAAATCCCCTTCATGTCAACTCCACCCCAACAAAGAAGGTTTCCATATGTGCCACCCCATCTGCGAGGCCCAGCAGCAATAGAAATTTCAAAGCTGCCCGAAAAAAGAGTCATTCAGCCAGTCCTGGCAGGCCAAAAAGGATCCGGAACTTACTCAAGGTTCTTTTTAGTTCCAAAAAAGACAGGGGACTGGAGACCGATTTTGGATCTCAGCAATCTCAATACCTTCGTGAAGAAGGAAAAGTTCCGGATGGTCACGCTTCAATCGATCCTTCCATTTTTACAGATGGATGACTGGATGTGCTCGGTAGATCTCAAGGACGTGTACTACTACATCAAGATGGCCAGACCATCCAGAGATCACCTGCGCTTCCGGCTGGGAGCCATACACTTTCAGTTTTGAGCCCTGTCCTTTGGGCTCACCTCAGCCCCCAGGGTATTCACCAAATGCATGGCAGTGGTAGCGTCTCACTTGAGACGTCTAGGATTCCGGGTGTTTCCCTGTCTGGACGACTGGTTCCTCACCGCCATCACCGGGCGTCGCCTCATACAAGCCAGAGACTACACAGACAACCTTTGTTCCCACCTAGGGATTTCCATAAACTTCGAAAAATCTGCCTTACTGCCCTTACAACATGTTTCATTCATCGGAGCAGACATAGATACACGTTTAACACTGGGCTTCATCCCTCAAGGAACAGGTTTTTCTTTTACTGCAAAGCAGGAAAGCCCCAGCCAAACTAGTGTTGAAGGTTTTGGGACTCATGGCAGCGTCCCTGATTGCAGTTCCTATGGGGAGATTGCACATGAGGCTCCTCCAATGGCTGCTGTTCACGCAGTGGTTGTTCCAGCAGTTACCCCTAGCGCACGAGATTCTGATAACAGATTCTTGCAAACGAGACCTCTCATGGTGGGTGTACAGTCAGGATCTCACTGTGGGTCGTCCATTTGTTCTACCCAATCCAACGGCCACGATAACCATGGACGCCTCTCTGATAGGGTGGGGGGACTATTTCAGGGAAGAACAGTCCAAGGGGAATGGTCCAACACGGAGTACAACCTGCACATAAATGTTCTGGAAATGAGGGCGGTGTTCCTGGCATTGCAACACTTTCAAACCCTCCTACCTCTAGGAACAGTAGCAGTTCAGACAGACAGCATGTCTGTAGTCTGGTACATAAACAAACAGGGGGGAACCAGATCTTACCCATTATGCAGAGAGGCCATGAGAATTTGGCAATGGGCAGAGTCCACGGGTCACTTTCTGATAGCAACGCACATCCCGGGGTCATCCAACGTCATTGCGGACAGGTTGAGCAGAGCAATCCTGTTACCTCACGAGTGGTCCCTCAAGCTACAGGTGGCGGAAAGAATTTTCCACAGATGGGGCCAGCCTTGCTGCGATCTATTTGCCTCCCCGATGAATACCAAATGCAGAAGCTATTTTGCCCTTCTACCCCCTCCAGGGGATGTCCCCAGGGACGCACTGATACACGATTGGCCCCCGGGTCTCCTATATGCATTTCCACCTACCCCCTTGATTCCCAAATTTCTTCAGAAAGTCAGGAACCTGGAAAGGACAGTTATACTCATAGCCTCATTCTGGCCTCGACAGATATGGTTCCCCTTTCTTCAAGCCCATCAAACAGAGGAACCGTGGATCCTGGACCCAGTACCAGATCTACTGACCCATTCGTCGGGAGTTCCTCACCCGTCTCTTCTATCCCTCAAACTAGCAGCTTGGCTGCTCCACTTCCCTGCCTAGCCAGGTCTGATCTACTTTCTCCGGCAGTTCAAAGCATTTTGGTTGCCTCTCATAAGGCTTCCACTACAAAACTCTACAGGAGTAAATGGAAACGCTTTGTATACTGGGCATCTAGCCAACACTTGGACCCCCTGTTAGCTCCTTTACATAAAGTTCTAGAATTTCTATCCATCCTTTTTCACAAAGGAGCCTCTACTTCCACACTAAGAGTACAGTTGGCGGCCATATCAAACTACCATGTTGGTGAGGACGGTTCTTCTATTATGTCCCACAGGCTTTGTAAGGCTTTTATGAAAGGATCCTTCCATCTTCGACCGCCAGTCAGAGACCCTTTATTCCCATGGAATTTAAATTTGTTATTGTCGCAACTAATGTTGCCACCCTTTGAACCAGCCTCTTCTTGCCTCCTGAAGTTTTTGTCGTGGAAGACACTTTTTCTTGTAGCTGTTACTTCAGCTCGAAGAGTTTCAGAGCTGCAAGCACTATCAGTCAAACCACCTTACTTAATTTTCCACCCAACTAGAGTCTCCTTGCGAACAAATCCGTCTTTCCTTCCTAAGGTATGTTCTGTCCATAGAACTCCCTACCTTTTTCAAAAACCATACCAGCAAGTTGGAATATATGCTGCACAAGTTAGATGTCCACAGACAGCTAAGATTTTATTTGGACAGAACTAAAGATTATAGGAAAACAGATCAGCTTTTTGTCGCGTTTGCAGACAATAAAAAGGGCATGGCAGTTACAAAACGTACACTTTCTAAATGGCTTACTGATTGTATAGCCTTTGTATATTCTAAGTCGAATCAGGCCTTGCCCACCAAACCTAAGGGCCATTCTACCAGATCCGTTTCCACTTCCTTGGCTCATGCAGCTCGTCTGCCTTTGGACACGATTTGTGCAGCAGCCACGTGGTCTAAACCACATACTTTCATCGCTCATTATAGGGTTGACAAAGCCTCCAAGGACAGGACATCTTTTGGTTCCACTGTGCTTAGGAACGTTATTCCATGAGTCACTCGGGGTGATGGAGCTAGGGACGCTACCCGTGTGTAAGAACAAATGGCGAGATTGAACACTCTCACATAAAGAAGTTATGTTCTTACCATAATGTTCCATGTGGAGTGTTCATCTCGCTTTTGTTCTTACATTCCCTCCCTTCCCTCCCTCACGTGTTTGGAAGAACGAGTAGGACTAGAGTCTGGTCCACATGCCTTAACCTCTTCCGGGTATATTGTCTCTTACCTCATGGGGTATATTTCGCTACCCTTTAGTTAATTTGTCAGTGAGATAGTGTCTCTGATTTTTGTGGCTGTGTGTAGCCTTAGCACCTGAGGTTTATGGTTGGTCTGGTTTGCTTGCAACCTAGATCTGAGTAATGGCAGGGAGGATTGTGGGATATAGCCTGGTCTCGAACTTCTCTAAGATGCAGAGCTTTGCTATGCGGCCGACTCGGAGCCGAAGATCGGCTCCGAACCCGTCTGTAAGAACAAAGGCGAGATGAACACTCCACATGGAACATTATGGTAAGAACATAACTTCTTTTTATTAGCAGCAGTAGCCAGCAAGGCAGCAACAAGTAAGCACAAGCAACTTTCTCTAAATATATGTGTGCAGCATAGCAATTAAGTTAGTAATTACAATAATAAGAACTGCCAACTTTCTGGCCTTCCTGTTTGGCCTGTTGCCTCACACCCCATCCAGTGCCCACTCTCCATCCCAGAGGTCCAGCTTTTTTTTTCTCTCCAGACACAGGCAGCCAAGCACACATATAAGCAGACTCTCACTGTCCCTACTCAATCCCCAGTCCAGTAAAAAATAAATAAAATTTAAAGTTAAGTAAAAAAATATAACAGTCAGATTCCTGCAAATATTATTTTAAGGTAAAATAAATAAAGAAAAGTCTAAGAAGAAATGGATAGATTAGAGTGGTAACACCAGTGCCTTACAAATAATTGGATTAATGAAGTAAACAGAAGAGAGAACAAACAACCAAACAAAAAAACAGTTGCAACTCTGTTGCTATGCGAGAAAAAGATAAAGCCCAGTAACTGTCTTCTTACCCCACTCCTCCACCTATCCACCCAATCAGAAGCCTGTGTGGCAGTGTTTGAGACTCATTTATTATGTAAAATGTAGGGATAAGCAAATGCCTACATAAGGGATGTCTAAAGGGGCTGGAGAGCAGACAGGAAGCATTGGTGTTACCATTATTGTAAACAGAAACTCTACAAACAAATGTGGGTGGTTGCCCCCCTTCATCCCACTCTTTCTACACTACTAGTATTGACTGTATGTCTTTATCTGGCACAGGCAGTTCCTTCTCTACCTTGATGAGGCAATTGCAACAAACTTTATTGAAGATTTTGTTTGCTTGCATGAGTGAAATAAAGTTGCTAGTCTTTGACATATTTCTAAACCTACAAACACCAGAAGATTGGCCTGCCATTGCCAGAAAAATACTTTCAAACAGCTTATTTGAGAACCCTTAATTGCATGAGCCCACCCCATGCTAAAAGACTATATGCATGGAGCTAGAGATGGGTCCCAGGTGTGAGATTCTTCCCTTCAGTTTCTGAAGCTGGAATGGAGTTTATCTGCAGAAGTGGCCCTCTCTCGAAGAGCATTGTAAGACTGCTAGGTGAAGCAGGATTCCAGTTACCAGCTTCACCTGATTCTCTTACCTGTACTTCTCCAGGGTTCTTGTATCATCACATCTTATTTGTTTGGTAGCAGAACGATACGATAAGCCTGTATAGTTGATTCTTTATGGTTATTATATTCGTTTGAATGGGGACAAGGCTATAACTGTCTTTGGCAGAAGGTTTATCAGGATTTTATCATGAATGCTAACATTTAAATTTACTTATATCTGACTCTTGATGCATATTGGATTTTTATACCTCACATTGATCAGTTGTGTTTATTACATCAGACGTTAGCCAGGTTATAGAGAAACAACCAGCCAGTGAATCCACCAATAATTTATTAAAAAATAATAAAAACTTATAACTCAGCTCAGCTCTAACATCTCGGCTCACCACACAAGCCAGGCTATACATTGGTTGTAGAGGTTTATCTTTTAATCTCAAAATGTTATCCGGTGAAGCACTGTCACTAAGTATAATCTATTTTTCTCTGGCTGTGATATAAATTATTTAAAAAACGAAAGTTCTGTATTATTCCATATTTTGATTTATGACTTATCTTTCTTTAAACATGCATCATTGCTTGTTATATGAAAAATTAGGTCAGTTAGCTCTTTCTAAAAAGCAAATGTGTGTGATGTCAAATAATGTATAAATTAGGCATACATCTGATTAAGTTATTCACTTATTTTGGGCTTTAGCTTTATATGATAAAAAGGTCATCCAGTTTTGTCCTTATTACCTTAAAACAGAATCTGACATCACCAGTGTATCAAACTGTTAAGACAGATTGGTCTTTAAAGATATTTCCCTATTATGATCCAAGCATATTTTATAAAGGTTTCTTTTACATCATTGTATTAGTAAGTCAGATGTGAATGTTTCTAATGCTTGTTGTTTTTTTTCTTGCTGTTACTTAAAAACAGATTTAATTTTTGAGACTTGCGAGTAAATACAATGTAATTAAATGAATGAAAAATAGTCTCAAATATTTCGTATTTGTTATACTCCACCTCAGAACCAAGTGCTTTAATCCAAAACAAAGAATGTCTCTTAAAACTTGTTAAATCAGTCTTTATTAATAAAGTTATTGAATATATGTTCTCAAAACCCTTTCATATTTTTTATTTTAATCAAACACAATTAATTCCTGAACATAATGCAACTACTCCCACTGTTCTTCCACTAGCACATACCTATCCCATTAACTGTATCATTTCACTACTTCCTGTATGCTATCACCTTATGCAAGTGCTGGTTTGCCCTTCTGCACTCCGACATGCTACAGTCCAATTTTATTGTTCTAAATCCAAATTTTGCTGAACTGGCTATCTGACAGGAGGGATTCTTGTTCATTTTGTTTGCTTGCTTTACTTTATTTTACTATGCCCCATCTCTTAAAGATTCAGTCTCTGCCATATTGGCACAATGCCCCCATCTCCATTCCATATCCCCTTCTACTCAACCTCAAAACAAAGGTAATCCAGATGGCTCGAGTGATGTCTGGTATCCCATCTGTGACCAAGAGGGTGACAGGACTAACAAGAAGCAGAGTACAAAGGATTAGTCCCGATAAAAATCACTTTAGCTACCCTCTCTGTGGAAGGAACAAAGACACCTTGTTGAAATTTCTAGTAATTTATTCAGTTACAAAGGCAGATAAACGAGTTCTTGTTCACTCATCCATCTACTTACTTAGCTGAATAAAGTACTGGAAACTTCAACAAAGTGTTTATTACTTCCATAGGGAGGGCAGCTAAAGTGATTTTATCTGGCCTAACCCTTTGTACTCTGTTTCTTCTTCTCAACCTCCTTATTCCTTCACTCTCTCTTTTTCTGCCTCTTTAGTTTTACACTAACCTCTCAGTTAACCAGAAAAAAAAAAATAAAAGAAATACAGTACAATTTTCACGTGTTGCACTTCGTCCCCCATCCCCCGCAGAAACATTCCTTACGTTTTTAGAGTTTTAAAAAGGAAGATAGCAATAAATTCCCTCTCTCCCCAACCTAAGAACAAGTCAAACCAAACAAATAGTATAGGGTACAGTATTAGCCAAGCCTATTTTTAATAGCAACTCTCAAGCAACCAGAAACTATAGTTATCCGGCATCTACCATTCCCCATGGGTACCGGGTAACCGAGAGTTTACTGTAGTTAGTCTTTCTCTGTCATTTCTTTTCACCCTCAAGCTGTTTACATCAATGCCTTTTAATTACCATCCTCAAGATTTATTTTCCCTTTCTTGCACTGATCTCACCTGCTGTAATCATTTTAAATGTCAGTATTCCAGATCTGTAAAAGCACTATAAATGTTACAGTCTTTGTTATGCTGTCCCTATTATCTTATTTATCAGGAATTTATTCCAAAAATATGTAGAGGATTATTATAGCCTATAACTCCATGTCCTGACTGACAACTAAAAAATGTTTAGCTCACAGTTTCTATCCTGTCTACTGAAGTTAATATAAGTAAAGTACTTCTTATGAGTATATATTATTTGAATGATAGAGAAACAGAAGGGAATACATCCAAAACCTGAGTAAGGCGAGGACCGAGAAAGACATTAGAATGATGGGCATTATGGCAAAACAAAGAACCTTTAGATTTTAACCTATTGTTTTTTCTGGTTTAATAATGTGCGAGACAGATTCAGTGGGAAGACACCTCTTGATGAATTGTATCCAGTATGCTGAAAAGACCACATGAATATTTTAAGGAGTTGTTCATGTCTATATAATGAAAATCAGTTCATATCACAGGTTGCCTTGCAAGAAACCATGTTTGCTCCTGAGCCACAGGACTATGGAATCCTTTTGTCCAAATGCCAGCCACTGTGATGGAATTGTGACTTCCAGTATCATGGGTATAGGTCAGCATGGGTGAACTGATGCCCTAAAAATATGGCATCAACATGCATCTCATAGTCCAAGTAACATGGCCTAGAAGTGTTACAGAATGTTCTTAAAAAACTATATAAGCCCGTAACACAGAATTCTTGACATTCATAACTCTCAGGACCTGTAAGCCATGCCTTATTCCAGTGTTAGTTCAGCATGCCTTTACACTGTTGTCAGTTCCTGAATTAGCAGTATTTTTCCTTCCTCCATTTCTGATTAATGGAACTATTTGTTTGTCTTTCTTACAACAAGTGCAAGCATGATCCAAGACAGTAGATTAAACTTCTCCACAGGATGTTTATCAAACAGCCTTTTTTAAAGCTGATAATAAATTCACATTTCTTGCACTATAGACTAATGTTAATTATGTCTAATTTATATGTTTTCCTTTCATATATAAAGATAATAGTATTGCATAGTTTGCCTTTTCTAACCATTGTAATAAAAATATACTCAGAAAGATTTGAATAGATTACAATAACAAATGTGAATTGCTGTGACACATTTTTGCAGAGTAGCAGCTGGTTGTGTAATTTATTTATTCATTTAAATTCTTTCCAGATAACACCACTAAAAATCAGGTCACATTCCAAAGTTTCTCATTAACCCAAGTCAAAACACAGATTGCTGAGTTAATCTACAAATACACAAGACTCAACGACTTCATGTATGCAGACCACATTGTATATCATTAACAAACGGCAAATAATTAATGGCAATGTAATAGTGTAGCTGAACACAATGTATAATGCCAGTATCTATCTACATTGGTAGTTTGGTATAAACGCTTCAACTAGAATGATGCAAAAGAGAAAGAAAGAAAGAGAGCGAGACAGAGGAAGAAAATGAGCGAGATGGGAGGTGGACTTTATTATGAACACTGGCTGACTAGTGAGGGGGTTAATTAATGGTACTTGCAAACAATAAATCATGCACAAATCTTTGTTGCTCCTTAAAGTGACCTATCGTAATCTAGTTCAGTGCAGTTTCTGATTGATGGGGGCCTTTAATAGCACAAGTCCGTGATGTTCAGATTGATCCACATGCAATTATACTAACAGCTCTTGTGTTTTTTTTTTTCCTTTTGTGACACCCAGGAGAAGTAAGGATTCTGAAGTGATTTCAGAAATTCAGCATCCCATGGCTTGAATGCTTAATATGCCTTTTTCTTGAAAATGCAGTTTTAGCATTTTCTTCCACGCTGATAGCAGAGCAAAACTAAACAACTGCAGATAGTGTTGGTGCATAAGCATTCAGGCATTCAGAATACATCAAAAAGCTTCAATAAAGGGAAATGTGCCTGAAAAATATTTTAAATTATGTTAAAAGAGACTGTTTGTCAATTTATAGCCTACTACAGGTTTTCTTCAAGCAAATCAAACAGTTGTCATAAGAAAGGTAGAAATGGAGAGACAGACTAAAATTAGCATTTGAAGCAAAGCGTAATTATAAATTCTTCTTTAACATCACCAGGCAGTTAAGAAATAATATATAGCAATGCTCTGAATTAATTCAGAAGGATATTTCTCACACCAGCCGTAAAGATATTGCAAATATACTTTCAGATAAACATTGAAGTTCCACAAACTCTTATGTCCCTTCCTCCCACCAAGATTATTATAGAAAATGACCTAGCTATACTCTGTAAAAAAATGTCTATGGGCCCTGCTAATGTACCTGGGTACTTAATTATCAGTGTCAAACACACTATCTCTGATCCCTTCCTAAAACTGTTCAGCTAACACATAACCACTGCATATGTTGATGAGGTATAGAAAACGGTTATCATTATGTCCGTCCATAAAGGGGCCTTACATCAGATCCTAGGAAGACCCATCAGCCTAACAAACTATTTTACAAAGCAAAGGAATGTATTATATTTGATTTCATAAGCTCTGATATAAAGTAATCCAGACACACAACAATATGGCTATTTCAGGGGGAGATAATGTCTACTTAACTAGCAAACTTGTTTGAGAAAGTCACTGAAACTCTACAGTGCAACTCTGCAGTTCATATAGCATAAATGAATCTGGACAAGGACTTTGACACTATTCTGCATGTGGTAATTGTAAGCAAGCTTAAAGATCTAAATGAAAACCCTTATTTTGCAAAATGGATAGCGAACTGGATGACAGATGGAACCCATGTACTTAAAGTAGTAGGTGCCGTCTCAAAGTGAAAGGTGACCAGTGACCTTCCTCAGGACTGTGGTTCCTTCATTTCATCATCTGCATTTTGGATTTCCAGACCAGTAAGCCAAATATATGGCTAATCAAATTTGCCAGTGACTATAAGCCGGATGTTGCCTTTCACTCAGTATAAAATATTGTGTTACTAAAGGAAGAGGTAAACCATACAAAACAATGGTGTTTTATAAACAGGCTTAAACTACATGCAAAGAAGTGCAGCAATTTCACCACTAGTAACCAGATCCCAACAGCCATTTGCAACACAGTACCCTATTCCAGACTAATATAGTTGTCAGATATTTAAACACCTTTGTAGACAACTTTCCACTCTTTAATGACCATAAAGCAACAGCTGTAAGGAAATCCTTCAAGCTAACCCAATTAATAACTAAAGGTATCTCATTTAAGTCAAAAGAAGTTATAATTCCTTTATACTAACACAAAAAAATCCTCCAAAGTTGAAAACCAAAATAAAAGTCCTTCCAAGATAAGCCGAGGACCACCGGGAAAAAATGTCTTCTGAACTGAAACTAAAGGGGAAAAACGTCCACCAAACTTGAGGAGCAAAAATAACTAACTAAAGGTCCTTCTGTAACTGTAGTAAAGAGCTTAGACTAGTTCCTTGCTACAGATACAAGCATGCACATAAACCAAACATATTAATTTAAGCAGGTTGAATGAATGTTATTACTGCTTCCATGCAACTAAGATACTAGTCATGTCTCCTAAGTATAATATTTGTAAACATGAACTTGTTAATATAGTTTGATTACTTTTATATAAATGTAAATGTGCCTCTGTCACAAGTGATAATTCAATAAAGGTATTAAAAAAAAATACCTGTACATGGGGTAGCTTCCCCTTTACCTGCCCTAGCTGTAATACTGGAAAAATAAATCATTAGGTAAGTAAAACCTGCAGCTTATCAGTACAGTGAAATCTCATGATAGTGTGCCCTGTGATAATGTGATGCCACATATAACACAAAAAGTGACCGGCTTGCATGACCACATGCACAATGGAGCTGACGATGAACTGCAGAAAATTAGTAAAGGTGGTTCTATGGATGACCAAGTGCATAACTGTAATAAACATGGGATATGTTACAAAATATTGCTTGACAAAACACTTGCAGCAAAGGATGATGTACCCATGTGTGAGAGAGAGAGAGGTTTAAAGAATGAAATGAAAGAGTAATTATTTTGTTTTGTATTAATAAATCTGTCACTAATAAACTAAACTTTTGTTCACCAGGGAATCCATATCCTCTAGATGCTCTCATCATTTTAACATGAAAATGTTTCCGCTTAAATATGCTTACAGAAGAAATGCTTGGATGCATGTTACTGTTTTTGCAAGCTGGTTTCATAAATCATTTATTAAAGTTGCATCAGCCCATCTGCACAAAGTAAGATCAAAAGGCTCCTACTGCTGGATAGCTGTCCTGCCCACCCAACAGTAATAGAGCTTGTCAGCCATGATAACAAAATTAAAATATAATTTCTCGGAAGAGTGCAAGTGCAAAAATATTAGCACTTGATCAAGGCATGATTTCTGTGTTCAAACAAAACTGCCACAGAGAATTGCTGTAAAGATTGCTTGTCTGTGATAATCAAAATGTTAAAACATTACTGGCAAGTCAACTTAAAAGAAGTTTGTCAGAAGTGTGAAAAGATACAGGATGCTGTCTCAGTACAGTGTGTAGAGCAATACTTGCTTAAAGGGCTATTTACAGCTTTCTAGTCACTATCAATTGGACGTGGTAGTAACAAGAAGTCTACAGAATTAACTAAGAAAGATATTCAGCTGGGTTAAGAAGCATTACAGTAATATAACCATGGTGGACAGTGTAGGATATATGAGTTACAAGGCAACTGAGCCACAAGGACATTTCCACTATGCCAATATCTATCCTTAGGCCTTGACTCTCTCTTCAGGGAGATCCAGGTCTACAATTCCAGAGGTGAGTTTATGAAAACTTATGTAATGTTCAGCATTAACAGATTCAAACTATGAGCCTACTAGAATGCTTAATAAGAGTTTTCCAGGAATACTAGAGTAGTTAGACACAACTTTGTCAAACCATTAGTGCAGTGCACTTTTAAATGCCTGTAGGCTTACAGCTTTTCTAACGTCTAATGGTAAACTATTCCACAGTTTACCAGTTCTATGAAATGATCTTGTCCCTATCAAGGAAGATAGCTCAGAAATAAACTTCTAGTGTTGCTGCCATTGTGTCATCATTCACACATTTATAGATAGAAGTTTTATTTATTTATTTATTTATTTGACATTTGATTACCAGGAAAGTTAAACTGAGCATAAATCCCATTTCCATTGGAGGCCTTGGGAGAAAAGCTTCATAAAACATAATACAGCTAGAATATGTGTGAATTTCAATACACACAATTAGAATATGAATGAATTTCAATACATAAAAGTAGTTAAAGAAGGCAAAATAAGTTATACAAATGTGATCTGATAAAAGAATGTTATGAAGAAAACCGTCAAAATAGTGTGTGTGTATATGTGTGTGTATGTATATATATATATATATATATATATATATATATATATATATATATATATATATATATAAAAATAATGGGTCTACTTTACAGAAATTAAATTTCACAATACCAAAGACCAGATGATCGAGACAACAACTCCAAAACTTCATTTATACAACTGTCCACATAGCTGACAAGTTTCCCATGTTAAGTAACCACTGGGGCAACCAGGGGAAATTTACCATTTTCCTCACTGTAGTCTTATCCTGGAGTTGGCATATTTAGTTAGGGGAGGTGTGGGGGGTCGGAGGTATAGCCCTCCACTTGGGTGGGTTAGAAATGGTGCAGTATTTTTTCTGTTAGTTGTTGGTCCAGTGGTTACGTACCATGTGATACTTGTCGGCTATGTGGTCGTTCATGTAAATGAAGTTTCGGACTTCTCATCTCGGTCATCGATATTGTGAAATATATATATATATATATATATATGTGTGTGTGTGTGTGTATGTACACACACACACACACATATATATATATTTATATATATATATATAAAATCAGTAGAATATTTTGAAGATAGAAGGAGTAATAGTGTATATAAAGTGCAGGAACAGAAACATGAACAGTAAGATGAAAATGATATACTAAGAAAGATAAGAGAGGAAGGAAATGAAGGAAAAGTGAAGGAGAAGAAGAATGGAGGTTTGAAAATGAGTATATTGATGAAAGTCAGAGTTATAATAGTAGCAAGAGCAAGGAGTACTACGAAACATAGCAAGAACAAGGAGCACTACGAAACATAGCAAGAGCAAGGAGCACTACGAAATGTAGCAAGAACAAGGAGCACTACGAAACATAGCAAGAACAAGGAGCACTACGAAACGTAGCAAGAGCAAGGAGCACTACGAAATGTAGCAAGAACAAGGAGCACTACGAAACATAGCAAGAGCAAGGAGCACTACGAAACGTAGCAAGAGCAAGGAGCACTACGAAACATAGCAAGGAGCACTACAAAATGTAGCAAGAGCAAGGAGCACTACGAAACGTAGCAAGAGCAAGGAGCACTACGAAACGTAGCAAGAGCAAGGAGCACTACGAAACGTAGCAAGAGCAAGGAGCACTACGAAACGTAGCAAGAGCAGGGAACACTATGAAAATTAAGAGGTGTAAGGTAGACAGGAGGAAGAGAAAGGAAAGGGACATTGAAAAAGAATAAAAAAAGATAATCTAGGAGGGCTAGAAGACAAGGTGAGAATTAAATCGCCTCTTACCAATCTGTATATAACTGACTATAATGACAACTTTTCAGCCTGTTCTCATAACACAGTTGCTTAGCTCTAGATACTACATATGTCAGGTTGTATTAGTTAGAGTGATTATATACACAGGAAGCTGCACTGTATTCAATTATAAGTTTACTACAGCCTTGTAGATAGGTAGTATTTTATTCCCTACTACTTAGGCTTTGTGAGATAGCATTTATAATGATGTAGCACTTTCTAGCTGTCACTTGCATACTATCTCCATACAAAAGTCTCCTATCTACAATACCACTCAAATCCTTAACCTTCTCACTTTCAGGTATAACATTATTTATTGTTTATGCCAAAGAGTAGTACTTTACTTTCCTGGCATTAAAGTCAATTTACTGTCTCAACTACCACAATATAGCATCCACAAAGCCCTGCAACTTAGTGTGATCCTTTATTGAGCTCACAGTTGTCACAGTTTTCATATTGTCAGCAGATTTGCTAATCCATATTCCAGTGTCTACTGGAAAGAATGATATCAATAACATAAACAAAACTGGTCCTAGAACTGACCCTTGTGGTATGCCTATAGTAAAAGGTGTATCCCTAGATGTAGCGTATTCTGTTTTAACAGCAAATGTCCTGTTAGTGAGCCACTCAGCTACTTAGTTAATAATATATTCATTGATATTATTTGTAAATATTTATTCTCGTAATCTCACTGTGAGGGATGGAATCAAATGCCTTAGTGAGGTCCATCTAGATTACATCCACTGACAATCCATATCCACTGCCTTCCAAATATTTGGGTAAAACTGTACTAGGTTTGACATGCACAACCTTTCCTCTCAGAATTCATGCTGACAAATATCCAGGTCAGGTTTTAGTTTCATATTCATTACCTCATAAATTACTCTGTCAAATCATTTTCTAATAGTGCTTGTCAAACTAATGGGGTGATAGTTAACAACTGTATTCATTTTGCCCCCTTTAGATATTGGCAGGAGTAAAGCAGACTTCAGTATTTGGGGGCAAATCCTGTTTCTAGACTTCTATGGAACAGCTTATGTAGGCATGCAGCCAGCATGTCTATAATGTTACACAAGAACATCCCATTTAGGCCACCTGGCCCTTCTGCAGTGTTGGACTTAATTTTCTTTAGAGCTCCCATTACCACTTCCTATGATATGTTGGTACAGTTACCTCTTCCTTCTTCATAACTGATGTTGTCAACCATGTTTTTCCTTTTTGGTAATTCTGAAAATTCCTCTGAAAAATTGTCCAGCCCAGCCCCTTTTCAAAGGTAGATAATGTGTCAAACTGCTTAACTTGGAGAGGAAGTTTATTCCAGAGAAGGGATAGGCCATGCATATTCCTCCACCTTGTCTTATTTATTTGTTGGACTTAATTGTAGCACTCTGCTTCTGGTGATATCTGGACTGTTTGAGTTTTGAAGCTAAAATATTTCTTGGACTGCTGGATCCCTTACAGCCATATAACCAAGGCACAGATTGACCCTAAGGGGTCTATGAAACTGAGCAGAGGGATAACGCCTCCAGTCTTTCTCAGTAGTTCAGATCTTTTAAGTCCATGATCTTTTTAGTTACAGACCTCTGGGGTCTTTTCAATTGTTTGATATGCTTAGAAAAATAGATCCCAAAAAGGATGTTGTGCTCAGTGATGAATATAATCAGCGCAGAGTACAAGGAGGAAGGAACATCTTTTGATCTGGAAGAAGTGCCTTTTGTTGTGAATAGTGCAAGGTAAAAGGATTTGTTAACTACTGTTGCAAAGTGAAGGTCAAATCTCACAACCTATTCATTTTGATGTGAAGTGTAGTCTGTGCTACAAGTTGGACCTTGGGGGTGCTTACCAAATGCTACAATGTTACACTTTTTGGCACTAATTTTGAGCCCATTTTTGTACACTAGCTATTGACAAATATAAGCTCATGTTGGGTTACCTGTATGTCACAGGGGGACATGAAGAAGACTGACTGCTTACAATCAGCAGTAAACTTTATTAACCAAAGATCCTCATTTGATAAGTAGAGATCTGAGACATAGATAATAAAAAGCAGAGGTCCCAGTACAGATCCCTGAGGAGCTCCACTGGTCACTTTCATGGTATCACAGGATTCATCCCATAATCTTATTGTTTGAATCCAGTCTCTAAACCAGTTGACTATCGACCTAACCACATATAGGTCAGTTTGGAGCGCCTACAGTTTGTTTATTATATTTGCATGTGATATGGTATGAGATGTCTTTGTGAGGTCAAGGAATGCTTTACAGACAACTTCTCTATAGTCTACAGCATGTGTAGCCCCCTCAAAGAAATTCACAAGATTCATTAGAGAGGATCTACCCTTGACAAACCCAAACTACTGGGGGTCAAATCTGATAAGATTTTTGATATTATAGTCAAATAGGTCAGTTATGATATGGTCCATGGCTTTACATAAGACTCGTTAGCCTGGGTCTATGGTGGGTCCACCCTTATGGCAGGACATCACAATAGCTGTGCCCCACTTGTTAGTCTCAAATTGAACAGGTTGAGGAGTGGGTCCACCAATATCCAATAGCACTTAGTGCTATTAAAAAGATAATTGAACATGTTGTCAAGCCCCATGGATGATGTATTCTTCATTTTGGAAAGTACTGTCTGTACATGTTCTTTTGTAATGATTGGGGGTTTGATTCCATCAGGAATAAGTGGGCTTGGAATGGATGTCTCTGGGGTAAAGTTGACACTACATTTGTCAGTACATTGGCAATATTCACTGGATCAGAGTAGGTAGTGGCATTAAGAATAAGCTCTGAGTAATGCTGAGTGTCATTTCTTATTCTGTGGCTTAACTAAATAAGGATTTGCAAATGTCTTTGGCTTCTGTACCTAATCTGAGTTCATGGGATGCATTTGTTTTTCTGATGTCCCTTTTTTGCTTTCTTACCTAGCTGTTTGATGTCCTCCTTAACTTGAGAGTCCTTTTTGTTCTGCTGTATAGGTTAATGAGTTTCTTCCTCTTATTGTATAGCTTATTAATGCTTGAGGACAACCATGCTGGTTTGCTTTTAACCCTCTCCATTCACTTGGATCTAGT
Source organism: Protopterus annectens (assembly GCF_019279795.1). NCBI lineage: Eukaryota > Metazoa > Chordata > Ceratodontiformes > Protopteridae > Protopterus > Protopterus annectens. The sequence continues at coordinate 254,810,237 of NC_056743.1, forward strand.
TAGGATTACCTGTTTACATAATATGTCTGTCCAGGTACAAGTAGAACTTGTCTGCATAACAATTTACAGTATTATATTGTGGGTAATACCACTATACTCAAATTTAGACACTTCCTTGTAGAATTGCAAGAGATTTGTATGTTTAAAATCCCTGAATTCTGTGATATTTGCTTTTGACAATTTGGAGAATTTGATGGAGAAAGGATACTAGTTTGTGGTCTGACTTGACCAGTGAAGGGGATTCCTTTAGGATAGTACAGACAGGTGAAAAGTTTGTTCTCTACTGGGTTCATTAACAATCTGATCCAGGGTGTTCTTGTTTATAAAATCTAAGAATTTTTGTGCATACTCTACATTTCAGGTATAAATCTCCCATTTAACCAGTGGGTAGTTAAAATCACCTAAGATGACAATTTCCTAATTATGGGGGGGTTCAGTGTGATCTGAATGTCTGTAAGCTCTGCTTGTGGGGCTGTAGGTATCTGTCTCATTGTAATGTGTTCTATAGCAAATATGAATATACACCACTGCAGTTTCTATTAGGTCTAAACGAGTGATGATCACAAAACCCAGGTATAGGATGAGCACTATCTGGTCACTTATATCAGGTTTCTGTAACAACACATACATGGATGTGTTCCAAACAGAAGAGTAGCTGGATCAACCAGCACTCTGTGTTGGTATCACAAACCAGCACTCTACCCTCTCAGTGCTTCAAGTGAAGAGTGTAAAAAAAAAAAAAGAAAAAAAAAAGTGATCTGCTTATTACAATTATAACCCCCCCCCCCCCCAGCTCTTCCATTGAAGAAAAAAAGGCCATTCTTTCTATTGGCACACCAACCAGGTAGCCAGATGCATGACATACCCCACCTTCTTCCTGCCCCAGCCATTCAGGTCCCATTTCTGTGTCCAGCCCCCAACCCCCATCCCACTTTAAAAAAAAAATCTCCTTTTAAACTGTAGCAAATTACGTGCAACAGATGTAGCAAATAGTTGCTACAATTTATACCCTGCCTGCATGGAGTGCTACACTGACCATGTTTTAGTAGAAAAAAAATCTTTAATTTAAACTGTACCAGACTGCTTGCTACAAATGTAGTAAACAGTTGCTTATAGTTTATACCCTGCCTGCACTAAGTATTACAGCACTTAGACTTTACTTAAAAAAAAAAAAAAAAAAAAATATATATATATATATATGTGTATATATATTTATATATATATGTATATATATTTTCAATTTTTTACTTTTAAACTGTAGCAAACTGCCATTCCGGCATCCCACTGTCTCTCTACCCATTTACCATAAACAATTTTCAAAACTGTCAACGCGCATACAATTTTCTTCTTTACATTTGAAATTAAGACAGATATGTGGATTTTAAATTTAAAATGTTTTAATTTATTTATCCTTTGTTTACTAGGTTATTCCCACTAGGCTAGTAGCATCTTTTCAGGAGAGACTGTTGGTGGTATTTATACTAGTAGTGGAAATATGACCAGAGCATCAGAGAACCTCCCCCTACTCTTTCCAATTTCACAGGGAAAATTTGGCCAGGACATCAGGGAAGTTCCCCCTAATCTTTTCAATAGCTCATGTGGATAATATTGAATAATAGCTATTAATGCAGGCAGATGGGGCCTCACTTTACCATCTCATCCGAAGATGACACACACAGGAGTGCAGCACCCCCCATATACTACACTGCAGTGTCAACAATACATCTACATAGTGTGGGAGTAGAACCCACAGTCCTCTACACCAAAGGCAAGTATGCTACCTGTTGCACTACTAGGACTACTTATGATTTTTATAGAACAAACACTAATGATTATTAGCTAAACAAAACAGATGCACATTAAAAACAGACATAGCATGAGCAACAGCAAACTTCTGTTCTCTTGAGGGACCCATCATTGAAAAGGCATTACAGCTCACATTCATTGAAAATGCTTTGAAACTCAAACTCACATTCACTGAAAATGCACCAGGCTAATGGCAGATTAAGTGTACCTTAGTCTGTAGGCTGTTTTCAAAGCATGGACCCCTGCATACAGTTTTAGGACCATGTATAAATGCATGTGTTGTTTAATTCACCTTCTTGATTTAGTGTATTTCTTGTTAAATACAGCAACATTTATTAGATAGTGTTTTAGTTGTGAACATTTTTTCCATTAAGCACTGAAACAAAAAATGCATGAACCAATAAATGACAAAAGTACCCATTTCAAACATTTCAACAAACTGATAGTTGGTATAGAGGATTAAAGTTCTTGTTACCTATAGCTATGGTACAGGGTTTGAACCTGAATCTGTTTTTTGCTAAAAAAAATACACTCAGAAATCAAATGAAGCCTCCTGTGAATGGAAGGAAGGCTCCACTTCAGAAATGTGTTCATCCACTTCCAAAGCAGTAAACAGCTACAACACAACATGACAGGAAAATGTCTATTTAAATTAAGTTTGTTTAATTTTAATGAAATTAATGTGGCCAGGGCCCCCTCTGGCCAGCGGGACCAAGACAACTGCCTAGGTCACCTAGTGCTAGATCTGGTTCTGGTCTCAGTGTATGATAATTTAGCATGAGTATGTATGGTGACAGTGGATGCTGACAGGATGTGTTTCTTTTTTTTAATGTGACAGTGTGGCCTCAAATTTGACAATATAATTACAACTCTCACAAATAGACAGTAATTTCTATATTGTCTGAGCATACCAAGTGCTATAAGGCTGGCAACAGAGGTTAGACTAGCTGGCAGATCTTTCATTTTTGACCAAGGCTTCAGGGTGTGACAAGGAAGAAATAGAGAATATAATAGTGTTTTGGCTCCTGGATTAAGTATTAATTCAAAGAAAAATAGTACATGTATAGTAATTTATGGCTGAGCACTAAATTAACAGTATGCAGTCAGTGTTCTAGTCTAGCTTGGATACGTTCAGTTTAGTGGATATTAAGAGTGAATAAGAGAATATAATAGCATTCCAGTCCTAGTTAAGATATTGATTTGAAGCAAAATAATAAATACAGATAAAAATTGCATTCTAATACTAAAACAATGTATGCTGTAAATAATTTAGTCTAGACTAGCTATGACATCTACTTAGATGTACAATGATGTGCGCTGCTTTGCTCTATGATTCGTACAGCTTTAACTAGAAGGTAGAGTTAACTAGTGTTCCTAACTGAAAGTGGCTGCATCTGTCAAATATAGTATTGCACAGTACTGCTCAGAGAACTGCCACCACTGTTAAACTGAGGAGATAAAGTGAAGGAACTAATTAAGAAACTCTAGAACTCCAGCCAATAAGGGCATCTTTTCAGAAGGGGTAACAATTTATTTCCTGCCACAGAATAAATACTACTGCCCTTGGTAAGTTTATACTTTGACCAGAAAACCAGATGAAACTGTAATTAAATGTAAAATTAAAAGTAAAGGTGGGAAGTGAGTAGAAAGTCACAGAGAGAACACTTTGTTTAGTAAAATGGTGATGCTTTCTAACAGATTTGCAAATGAGATCACTCATTGTAACAAAACAGAGGCTCTATTATTACACAAACAGCCAGTCAGAAACATAAATGGCCCAACTAGCACCCTGTGCACCGAGAACCAGCGCCCAACCCACTTAGATGCTCCTTCTACTGGTACACCAATTAGGTGGGCAGTTGGATAGAAGCCCCCCCCAACCATTCAGATCCCATTTCTGTGCACTGCCCCTGACTCTCCTTGAACACATTTTATTAAAAAAAAATAATAATTTATTCATATAAAACTATAGCAAACTACTTGCTACAAACTTAGCAAACAGTTGCAACAGCTGCATGGAGTGCTACAGAGTTTGTTTTAGTTGAAATAAGAAAACAAAACATTGCTTCTTAAACTGTAGCAAAATGCTTGCTACACATATAACAAACAGCTACTACAATTTATACCCTGCACGCACAGAGAGCTACAATGCACAGGTTTTAGTTTAAAAAAAAAAAGAGAGAGAGAGATTTTCCTTTTTTGTTTTGTTTGCTTTTTAGCTGTAGCAAACTGCTTGCTATGATATAGCAAGCAGTAGTTACAGTTTAGACTACACACGGAGGACTACAGAACTCAATTTTGACCACAGATGCAAAAGTGACTTCTAAAAGCCACTATTGCATTAGAGATCAGGATTGGCTTATCTTGCCCCCCCTCAACACTTTTCTCCTGGTTGCACCTGTCCCTGTCCTAGCTATGCTGCTGCAGCTAGGTGACTGTGACAATCACAATATAAGCAGTTTTAGTCAGACTGAAACCATAATTTAATATAAAAACATGAGTTAAAAAAGGATACGATTGCAGGGAGAGCACTTAGTTTAGCTAAGGGGGTTGCAGTCAAAGTAACAGCCAGGCAACTGTTTAAAACACAAAGCCAGAAACTCTAGCTAGCCAAATGGCAACATTTGTAAAGTTCAATAAAATAAACTATAAAATACAGAAAATGCTACAACAGCAAAACATTCCTGTTTTTTTATGTGAAGTTTAAATGCCAAAGAAACTCTTCCCAGTATTTAGGCTTTCAGCTCAGCTTTCTTGAAGTCTTTGGAAAACACATTGGGCAAATGGTTACTAGCACTGTTAAACTGAAGAGATAGTGTGAAAGAACCAATGAAAACTTAGAACTTCAGCCAATAATATCCACGCCTCAGAAACTGCAGCAATATATTCCTTCTCTGAAAATAATCACTACTGCCCTCAGCAAGTTTACAGTCTGACCAGAAATCAAACTGAAACTGTAATTAAATGTAAAATTAAATACAAAAGTAGGAAAAGAGTGGAAAGTCATAGGGCGAACATTTGTTTAGCAAAATTGAGATGCTATTAACAAAGGAAACACTCAGTTTAACAAAATGGAGGCTCAGTTAATCACACAAATAGCCAGACAAGTGCAAAATCCGTAGTACGAGAGAAACTGCAGTTTAATGTAAAAAAAGTGTAAAATCACAGGATAAGACTTAGCTTAACTAGTTTAGCTAGAGGGAGGTACAATCTGTTACAATAACAGCTAGAGGACTGTTTAAAACACAAAGTCAGCAACTTTAGCTAAAACATTGTAAAGCACCATAAAATTTGACAAAATAAGCTATAAAATACAGAAAACACTAAAAACAAGTGCTAAGTGAAAGAGGTACTTTCCTGTTTGTTTATGTAAAGTTTAATCAAATGTATTTCCACTGCTGCTGATGATTTCCTCAAATATGGGCATGTGTCCAATGAAGAGATAACATAACAGGCACCACTGATCATCACTGAAGACGAGTAAAATGACATTCCTACTCGAGAGATGTATCTCTAACTGCATCACATCTAGAAAAAAAGGATGAGATTCCTGGAACATTAAAACATGGCTTGTGTCAGAATTATTCATCTGCTAACAATCTGTATCTTTGCAAGAAGTCAGCAGAGGCAGGCAAATGGCAGATGACAATTGAAAAATTACTGAAGACCTGATGCTGATATCAACATACAATACTTACTCCATTTGATGCTCCACTGGCAAGTTTCTTTTATTTTCAATGTAAGGAAATAAGCACATAAATGAATAATAAATAAATTAATAAATGCTTGAGAAATCATAATTTTCTTCAGCAGTTGATCTCACAGCATCCATTAATATGTTATCTAGCTTTAATCATGGTTCCCTTCATAATTGTTAATAATGTTTTAATATTGAATGCTTCCTACGTCACTTTTAATTTTATTGTAATTTAGCTTTTCATAATTATACCTTTATAATAATAAGCTTTTGAGAAACATTGGAAGGATTGAACCACAAAGCATTGTAGAGAATGATTATTATATCACTTGGGGTCACACATTAACAACAGTTCAAAAATAGAAAAAAACAAGACATAGTAGTTCAAAAAAAAAAAAAAGACAAAAATAGTTTTACTTATTGAAATTGTTAAACCCAGCAATTACAGCTTCTTACGTACAGAGAAGCACATGGCAAGGGTTTTACAAGAAAAATATTCTCTGGAAAAACATCATATTATCCACACTGGCCAGGGTCCGTATAAATGTACTGCATGTGACAAGAGTTTTGTGTGTGAGTACGAGCTGTGAATGCACCAGATTATCCACTCTGGATAGGTACCCCATAAATGTACTGCATGTGCAAAGGGTTTTGTAAATAACTACAGTTTGCTAGCACATCTGGTTAAACACATGGAACAGAAACCCTTTAAATGTGCCACTTGTGACAAGGGTTTTGCATACAAACAACATGGAAAAGCATATGATAATACACACTTGACAGAAGTTCCTGCGTACAGAAAGACACAAAGTCATAAAATACCTGGATCTGCAGGCAGAAATGAGAGCCATGTGGTAGAAAGATGCCCAGACAGTTCCAGTAGTAGTAGGAACAATAGGTCTTATAAAAAGAATCTACAATTGTATTTAGATATGTTACCAATTCATGTAACACTGTACAAGTCGCAGAAGGAGTAATTACTGGGCATGTTGCGGGTGCTGCGAAGAGCACTTTTGGCTGTCATCAAAGAGTGAAACAATACTGATTTCATGAACTTTAATCGTACTTTAACTTAGGAATGGGGTCCATTCCCGTCATGGTATTAGAAACCCAAAAGACTTGGAGAAATTAAAAACGACAGAAGCACAAATACCAGAGTTTGCAAGCAGAAATGAGAACAATGTGGCCCAGACAGTTCTAGTAGTAGTAGAAGCTACCAGGCTAATAATAATAATAATTAAAAAAAGAATTTATAATCACACTTAAATATATGCAAACCCATATAAACTGCAGGAGGCAAATCTGGGCACAGTGCAGGTGCTGACAACAACTCTCTTGGCTAACTTCAAAGATTGAAACAGTACCAATTTAATGAACTATAGTCAAACCTTGACTTAAGAATATGGTCCATTTCCATCATCGTATAAGAAACCGAAGACATTTAGAGAAATTAAACTGCAAGACACCTTTTGTTTGCATTATTTACAGATTTATTTCCCTTTATTTTAAAGGTAATGGAATTATGATCTGAATTGCCTAATGATGGTCCTACTGTTATATTAATTTATTTTCCCATTAAATAGGTTACACAGTAAGTATGGAATATTTACCAGTTTTAAGCCTGATAAAGATGAGACCATAATTCTTTATTAATTTTGCTAAGCTGTCTTTGCATATTAAAAAAATAGGAATTGTGGGAGCAATACATACAGTGGAGGAATGAGGTTTAAAAGAAGGAAGGACTTAAATGAGCTATGTAATGTTTGACTGAAAATGATTGGGTAGATTTTAAGTGTTGTATAATGCTTGCATATGGGAGTGCGTCAGTATGATTTGTGATGTAAAATGCTTGCAACTAGGGTTGTCTCAGTGTGGTTTGTTTTTGTTTATATAAATGTATGATTACTTATGTTATAAGTGATGGTTTAATAAATAAATGAAGGGCCAGGAATTGAATAATTTATGTAATGTTGCTTAGGTTATATGATATATAGCAATATATGTGAAGTATAAAGTTTGTTAATACTAATTGTTAATACAGTTTGATTACTTTTGTATAAATGTAAATTTGCCTATGTCACAAGTGATAATTCAATAAAGGTGTTTAAAAAAAAAACATTCAAGATCTGTAACTTTAGTTTCAAAATTCTGGGGTTCACAGTCAAATTAATCAAATTAGAAGTATTTTGGACTGGGATTTCAAGTGCTGCAAAGTATCCTGACAAAGGGACAGTTTATCATGTTTCTGCTTTGCTGTAATCATTTGCAACTGATCCTTTCTTAAACAAAGGTGAATTCTGTGCTTTACCATTCCTTTTACTCTTCACCATTTTCTTTGTCTTAATTTTCTTCATACCTTATAGTTATTGTTTGATATGTTATGGCATCTATACTACGATATGCAACTTTTTCATGTTATTCCTACTTCACTGAGGTATAAAACTGTGAATCTGCTGCATTTAAAAGTCTCATAATTTTTGACTACTTCAGTCGTATTTATTTCTAAATCTAATAACACATCTAGAGCAGAGGATAAATTAATAATTATATCTCTTTGCTCCTGGTCCTTCATTTTTAACCTAACTTCATAACAACAAGATTACTTGTCTTGGTTCTAATTAATGAGTTTTCTTCTTGCTGTTTACTAGATATTTCATCTTTTCCTTCCTTTCTGGGGGTCATACGGCCTATCACTTATACATTCTGTGTTGTGAAATTCCCAATTTCAGAAGATACAACTATTTATTATTTTCCAACAACCATATTTGCACTTTGTTTGTGTGATGACTGCTTAAATGTTAGGTCATCTTTCCATTGTCATACAAATTAAACAAATGTTTGTAGTGACCTGACATTATTACAACTACATTCTAAAAACTCACCCATTTTTCCCTTCAGGTATATTAAACAGCTCATTAAACTTACGTAAGTTTAACTGTAGATTCTTATTTCACATGATTATTATTATTTTATATAAGCTTCACATAATGAACATTCAGATAGAAATTTGTATTTCAATAGATTTCCAGTTCATAGCTATTTAAAGTGTCCATTGTACCAAAAAGCAGTTTTATAGAATAAATTGTCATATTATTTTAATATATTATATATGAATCATTAATAAAAAAATAAACCTGATGCTTTAATGTAAAAAAAGTTGGAAACAATTCCAGAGTAAATAATCTTATATCAGACATAAGTCGTTCTGTGTAACAAACTTATGTAAAGAAACCTAATTAATAGTGTATTCTGAAGTTCTGGGTTATTAAAAATGAATGTTCTTATACATCTTGAATGAATCCTTTAAATGGACCATACTTTACATATAAGGTTCAACATTTGATGCAACACAATTAATAGTATGACCATAAACTTTTGACCTTCTTTAAATTTCTAAACACTCCTACTACAAAACACTGAATTTAAAGTGTACATATATGCCAACCGCAACTTACTTTATGAAGAAATATCAAAATATACTTATGAATGCACTTCCACAGGCTTTAATAGAGCAGCAAACTTCACCAAGGAATTCTGCACCCATCCTTACAGAGTACTTTGTCAGAGATATTGGGTAAGTAAATGGGTGTAACTAAGGAAACTGTTCTTGTGAGCTGGGACACATGATTATGGTTATGCCTTATTAAGCTTAATTCTGCTGCCAAAAATGCAGTTTCTAGAAAATGGAAATCAAAGTCTATCCCAACTGTATCTGAAGTACTGAATATTGTAACAGAGATAAAAGAACTGGATGAAAGTAGGGTCTTTAAAAGGGGAAGGAGTAAATTACATAGATATAAAAGGAAATTGTGGGAACGATACATGCAGAATAATGTTCATTAGGAGAAGTGAGGTTTAAGGGAATGCAGGGAATGAACAATTTTTGTAATATTGGACTGATGATAGGTATAAAAAAGAACATATGTGAGGTATAATGTATGTAACTGGAAACATGCTAATATGGTTTGTTTTCTTTTATTAATGTATGTTTTCCTATATCTTAAGTAATAATTTAATAAATGTGTTAGAAAATGATATGAAGACAAGGTAAACTTTAACTTTGAAAACTGAAGTAAATAAACTGACAAATTAGACATGGACTGAGCCAAAAAAAGGAGTTCTACACTCATTTAGAAAAAAATTCATAGAGCTAGCTATCCCTACCAGATCTAAGTATCATGGGAAATTCAAAACCAAACTATCATAGATGTCCACGACCATCAATAAACTATACAACAAAATACAAAAACTGCTAACATTATTTAGTAGAACAAAAAGTATATTCTCAAATATAACTTCAAAAGAAAGAAAAAAAGAAGCTGAAGAAGGTTATCAACTTCACTAAAAGAGTCCATGAACTTCAGCTGGCTTCTGAAGCCAAAGATAATCATAAATCTTTCTTTAGCTTTGGTAGAAAAAAAAAACAATACCCTACACTACTCAGAACTTATACATAATAGAGCCTCCTATTCAAATCCAAATGACACTGCCAATATCCTTGCAGATGAATTTAATAACAACTTCACCACTGAGACTTCTACACAAAGTCCTGAATTACATTTGCTCCCCAATTCTCTCTAAAGATCATTTATTTAAAGTGCTAACCAAGACCAAACGTACTTCCTCCATTGGACCTGGCAATGTACCCGGTGCTTAATTAATAGTGTTAAAACATGCCCTTGCAGACAAACACCTCAAACTGTTTCACTCAAGTCTGCCTGCTGGTTTTGACTGTGATAAGTGGCACACAACAGTAGTGAACCTCCAAAAGGTTGGCTTTACAACTGACCCAGGTAATTACAGACTTATCAGCCTTATAAGCCTCATCTATAAAGCCATGGAATGTATGACAGTCATCTCATAAACTGTGATATCAAGAATGTTGTTAGACTTAACCCCCCCCATAGTTTGGTTTGGTGAAGTGTAGATCATGACTATTTTATCTGGTAAATTTTTTTCAAAAAAGGGTTACAGAGGTTGTAGATGGAGGCCATGCCATGCCTGCAATATATCTTGACCTGGTGAAGGCCTTTAACATCATTCCCCATGATGGCATCATACAAAATGTAAATGCTTTAAAATTCAACCCATACGTGGTAAGATGGATAGCAAACTGACTGAATGTGCGAGTTGTAGATGACTCAAAGTATAAAAATGTCCAGCTGTATCCCTTGGCCTTGGTTCTAGGATTTATCTTTTTGGTATATGCTTCTCAGATCTCCAAACAGAGAGCCAATACCTTTGGCTAACAAAGTTTGCTGATGATTGCAAATTGGGGGGTAGTTGTTATGACACTCAAACCTTCCAGAATGACCCTTCCCTAGTAAGTTCTTGGTGTATCAAAACTGATACAAACTAAATGCTAAAAAGTGTAACATCATCACTTTTGGTTAGCAAACCCTTCCCTTGTCAGACTATCAAAATCAAACATGTACAAAATGCAAATGTAGTTAGGGACTTGGGTACTTCGGCTGACAGCTCCCTCTATTTTGACCACAATCTAATGGTGGTTGTCAGAAAATCCTTTTATGCATCCCAGCTAATTGCCAAAGGACTATCATAAATGTCTTTAGAGAGGTAATCACTCCCTTATACTTAGTATTGAGCAGATCAGTTATCCCTTTAGGATGCATCTTACTAAACATGTCAATCAACTAGAAACTTCCAAAAGGTTCCTAACAAAAATTATCACAGACCTGAAGTCCCTGAGCTACCAAGAGAAGCTCTATCTCTTTATTTGGTACCTAATGTACTTTTGAGGGGAGATCTCTGTCTCTCTTTCTTTCTCTTTCACATCATTAAAGACTCAGTTTTCCTGGACCTCCTGTTTCTCCACAAGTCTAATATTTGCACTAGTACTAGAACCAGGGACACAGATCTTCACTAACATATACATAAAACATGGTGGAAGGACAAGGTTATAGTCTACTTCCTCCCAAACCTCTGGAATCAACTTCTCCTGCATAGTGTGACTCACTAGCTTCCTTTAAACAAACTGAATGGGTACCCACAACTTATTCCTGGATTGACCATTATGGACCTCCCTGAGAAAGGAGTTACTACCTGAGGTAGGGTACTGGTAAAGAAAGAATGGTCATGAAACTCAATGGCCTCGGAATATCTGATAATCTATGAAACTATATAAATATTTATGTAGCCTAAATTGCATATGCAGTGCAAACAGTGATCTGCAAATGTACTTCTTGTTACAAATAACAACCTAGATTACAGAGTTATGATGAATTCATGCCCACCTAAAGCTGTCAAGCAACTTATTTAGGTACAAAAGAAAATGTTCAGTGTGCTTTAATCAATACATTTAAAGCATGTTTACCAAATGTACTTGTATTATAGACACAGAATAGAATTATTATAGCCTGAAATAGCAATGGAAAACTAAGGTTTAAATTTCTTACCTAGTAGATGTTCAAACTCTTAGAAGAGAATTCAAATGAATCTAGTACAGCCTTGCAGTGAAAGAAAATTGAAATTCTGTGGTTTATAGGTTTATAGGCAAGTACTAGGCTAGCTGCCCTTGTGGGCTATTTTAAGCACAACCAATTTCGTGTGCTCAAATTAACCTATCCTATTTGGTTAGAGATTGGTCTTACCCACCTCATGGTTGATAATTATATAGTACCCCTAATGAGAATAACTAAGATCATACCATAGATAATCTGAGGGGACACATGCATAGGACAAATCAACTAGGAGTTGTCTCTGTCCATTAGTAGTAAAGGGGCAGTGCTGAGATAACTTTTCTATTTCCCATCCATAAATTCAAGTTGTGCTTGGATATGGACAGGGATGAACTTCTATTTATGTGGATAGGAAGTCTGTTCCAGAGCAGCAGAATCCTCTGTGAGATGTACCAGTCCCTCCAAACCATTCTGTTGATGTTGCAGAAGAGGTTTAGATCCCTAGACTGAGTATGTTTGATGACATTTGACTTGCTAAAATGCAGTAAATCCACCAGTGTTGGGTTGGAGGATGCTTTATATACCAGACACAGGTCACCTCTTAGCAATCTGTAGGATACCGATTGTAGTGACAGGATTTTGCATCAGTCCATGTAGGGTATGTTTAGACCTTGTATCCTTTTAGTAAGGTGCATCTGTAGGCATTTTAGTTTTTGCATGCGTGTGGAAAGATACATGCCAAAGAGAAAATGATGCTCAGTGATTGGCCTAATAATGGCTGAGTAAACGGGGATAATGACATCCCTAGACCTAAACACAATCCCTTTGTTTATAAGCTGTGCAATGTAGAAGGACTTTCTTACAAAAATGGGCACATTTTGCTCAAAAGTTATGTCACTGTACACATATGTTCTGAAATACCAAACAACTGGGTCATCTCTTTGGGGTGTATTGTCAATGTGGTGGTTCCCTGGGGTATATAACTTCCTAAAGGATACAATAATGCTTTTTTTTTTTTGGCATTTGGTTTCATCCCATGATTTTGGCACCAGTTATTTATTTGGGACAAACCTTCCAGCAGGATGACTAAGTCATTTGAGGATTCAGTATCTGCTCCTAAACTGCAGTCATCTGCTAACTTAGTCACCCAGAAACCTTTAGTATTGGCATTTACTTCAGAAATGTAGATGCGAAACAGGAGAAATCCCAGCACAGAAACCTGTGAATCTCTACTGGTGATTGGTCTGTCTGTGGAGGTAACTTCCCCTATTTTTATTTTCTGTATCCTGTCTGTGAGACAGTTGGCAATCCAGTGGGTAATACAGGGGTTTATTCTCAAATTTATTTAGCTTTTCTACTTTGCCTGAGTGCGGAAATCAGTTAAAAGCTTTGGCCAGGTCAGGGTCTGCTGTATGTACCATTCTGCCTTCATCCATTGCTTTGATGATGATTTCAAAAAATTCCGCCAAGATGAGTAATCATGACCTGCCTTGATGAATCCAAACCGAGACAGATCCAGGAGGTTCTCTATGTCCCTGATTGATTAGTTCCATGGTAAGTCTTTCCATGGCTGGTCAGACCTATGGGTCTGTAATTACCTGGGTCTGTGTAAGGCCCTCCTTTATGCAGGTGGAATCATAGGTTCATAGGTAGGTACTATAAGCCTAGCCAAAAAAGGTACCCTGGCTTTTGCCACCCAAGATATAGATAGGTAGTTTATACCAGAGTATGGGAAGTCTCTGGGACAGGAATCTATCCCTCCAGCATGTTCTGTTTATTGTGGTGACACGGTTTAGGTCCCTAGAGCGTGTAGCTCAGAGGTATTGGGATTTCTTTAAGTGGAGCATGTCCAACAGCTCTGGGTTTGACATAGCTTTGCATATTAGGCAGAGATTGCCTCTGAGTTGGCGATATGCGACGGAATAAAGCTGGAGTTTTTTGAGACGGTCTGTGTAGGGCATCAGTTTGAAGCCAGTATTCCTCTTTGTGAGTTATTTCTGCGGCCTTTCCAGTTGTTGTAGATGTCTTGTGAGGTATATACCAAAAAGGGCATTATACTCTGTAATGGGTCTAATGAGTGATGAATAGAGGGGAACAATGACCTCTTTTTTCCTGGATGAGAAACCTTTTGTGATGAGGTGTGCTATGTAGAAGAATTTCCTGACTACTGTGGTGATGTGATTATCAAAGGAGAGACTACTGTCCACCTGTCCCCCAACGTCTCTTTATCACACTTTTAGTGTTAAGTAGACTACCGCCTCTGTGGTAGGTAGTCTGCTAGGGATTACTGCAGCTTTTCTCCATTTGCCTGGTACAAAACCTACATGGAGGCTGAGATTGAGCAGTACTGTTAGGGGTGTGGCTAAATAGTGTTTCATGCTATTTAAGATCCATCTGGGGATACTGCTTTCAGGATCCATCGATGCAATATTTTTAGCTTTTCATACACCTTTTAGGGTTTGGTCTTGTGATAGTTGGAGATGAGCAAGTTTCAGGTGCATCTTGAGGGACAGACGGAGGGGAGACGGGTAAAGTTAGAGCTAAATTTATTGGTCATTAAGTTTGCTGTCTCAGCCTATGTGTAGGTAGCATTGTTCATAATATGAATGTAATCAAAAAATACCTTGTGATTGTTTTTGGTTTGGGTTGCTATTTTAGCCTCAGTCTCAGCTTTGATGAATTTTATTAAGTTCCTGAGTAGTTTGTTTTATTTCAGTGACAAGGACTCTAACATTCTGGGAATTACTCTTCTTACTTTTGGTCAAAGTTATTTTCCTTTTATTATAAAGTTTGCTGATATGGTTCCACCATGTGGGTTTGTTTCTGGAGTTTGCCCTGCGGTTGTTCCTATGGGGTGCAGCTGCATCTATGCAGCTGTTTACATGCTGGTATAGTGTTGTGGTGTATGTATTTGTATATTCAGTGGAGTTAACTGGGTTTGACAAGAATTTGAAGTTTGTCACAGTATCACTTAGGAGTAGATAGTTTGTTTTAAAGAAATTTCTAAAGGTATTTGAGTGGAAGAGATCCCTGGTTTCAATTTTATTTCAGACAAGACTGCTTTATTGTCAGTACTAACAAGTTATGAAGATACACAATACACAAGGATGATACCAGATGCTCCCTTACTAGTAAAGACAAGATCCAAGCTGTTATTCTCCCAGTGGGTACTCTGACTAATGTTCAAGGGCATTTATATTGATGAAGTCTGGGAATCTCTGTATTTGTGCACTAGTGGTGGTGTCCCAGTCTATGATTGGCAGTTTAGATCACCTAGGAAAATGGTATTGGGTTTAATACTGAATGATTCTAGTTCCTGTAGAC
Organism: Protopterus annectens; assembly: GCF_019279795.1. NCBI lineage: Eukaryota > Metazoa > Chordata > Ceratodontiformes > Protopteridae > Protopterus > Protopterus annectens. Next base: position 254,825,483 of record NC_056743.1, read on the forward strand.
AGACATTGTGGCTTTCTTGTGTCATAAAGAGAGTTCTCTAGTTAGCTAATATATGGTACGGGACCTTTCATATGGTTATTCAAGCATGAAGATGCTCCTATGCATCATGCTGCTTTACCGGCCTTGATGTGAGTATTTTCTGGATGTAGATTGAGACACTTCCACCTTTTTTCCCTCACATGTGGAAGGCATTATAGCCCTGCACAGTGGGCATGCTCTCCTCTATTTTAAACCATGTCTCATTTACTACACAGATGTCAATGTCTTCCAGTGTAAGAAGGGTTTGTAGAGAGTAAAGTTTCTTGTTTAGGCTCTTAGCATTGACCAGTAACACCTTCATATCTTCCTTTATTTCTTTCATTATATTGGTAGGTTTATCCAATTAGCATTGCCTAAAAAGAGCACTGTGGGGGGTGGATAATGTCATTGCAAATAAATGAAAATCCCTAGGCTCATCTCTGCCTTGGACACATAGACTAAGAGCTCCATCATGTCTCTCTCCTTACAGTCCAGGGAGGTACACCTCATCTCATTGACACCGGCATGAGTTATGATGCAATCATACTGGTAATTATTCTTCAAGGACTTGAATGCATGGGTGATCTGACACATCCTGGCACCAGACAAGCAGCTAACCATTGCTTTTTCCTTGCTTGGCCTGGTAAGAGGCAAATTTGTATGCCTTACAATGGAGTCACCTATATCAATAATATTTGGTTGGGTAGAAGCCTGCCATACAGGCTCAGCATCTGTGACTTTGGGACTCCTTGTGCTATGTGAGGAGGTAGGCTTAACTTGCTAAGTTTGCTTTGTGCCTGCGTTGTGTTTTGGAGGAACTTGAGGTTTCGGCAAGTTAATCTTTAGAACCTCAGCATTTGATGGATTGTGTGTACTGTGATGGCCTTAGAGGTGTGATGTGTGGTGTACCGCTGACAGTTTTGGTGTCTGAGTTTACTGTGTGTGAGATTTTGGCCTCCAAGGATATTATATCTGTACAGCTTTCACACACTGTTAAGCTGCTTGAGTAATAGATGATCGTCAGATAGCATTAGACAATCCTTAAACTGTCTCAAGATAACCATCTCAATCAGGTTGACTAGAGATGTTGTGAGGAAGTGCTGGTCCATGATACTGAAATAATTGCTAGGAGTTCAATTTTAGGATAATGTTTGGGTGGACTTACTACTGAGCATTTAAAGTTTAATACAAAACAACTAGCCTGGAAACCTTCTGCCACCAGCAAGAACCAGTAAACTAAATATAGTAAAAAAAAAACAGTAATTTAAATCAATTCAGTGCAGGCAGTATCAGTACACTCAATATTAAGCAATTTTATCAAAGGTCTTTTAGCCCGGTGAGTAGTTTAATGGGAGGAGACTTTGCAAAATGGTACTTGTGTGTTTACTGTCAACAGTCTATAAATGAGGGAGATGGAGGAAATTATGTTGTCAAATTAATGTAAGGGAAAGGCAACAACAGATACACTGGGTTTAAGAAAACAACTACAGCTGGGTGGGAAGGAGGGAAAAATAATTATACCCTTACCTCTGAGCTGACTGGCCTGGAACTGCATTAATATAAAGATTAGTCCAGAACGTGCCTGACATACTGTATACTCAGTACATAAGAATGAAACTGTGGTTTAATACCAACAGTTAGAACACTTAAACAGCAAAATGTAGTGCAGCTATGTACTGAAATTACTAATATAGGCTTAAAGACCTTAGCTAAAGCAGATGCAGACTGTTAAAATTAATTTTAAGTCAGATCAAGAAATGAAAATACTTATTTTTCTTTCTCTATGTAATGGGACTACTACAATGCAAAAGTAATTTGAAAGAAAATCAATTATCATATTATTATTAGTAGTAAATGCAATTAATATAATGCTATTAATATTAAGTACTGTCATTGTTATAATAATTATAATTCATTCAATCTAATTAGTAATTAATTTAAAAGTTTACTGGTTTTCTGGGATCCCAAAATCAAACAATGACACATTGACCATAAATATAATATATTTATATTGTATTCATTAGAATATACCATAAATAAAATATATTTGTATCATACTTAAATATATACATAATAAGTTGTAAAGTGATGTTAATTAGGGTTTCGAGGGAAGAGAAATACAGTTTTCAGACATGGTAATGTTACACACAAAGTAGGTTTAACCTGATGAAGTAAGGGATGAGTAGAAGGGGGTAAAAGGACAGAATGTATAAGAAACAAGTATAAACTTAATAAATAAAATCTGAGAAGACATTAAACAATGTTTATGACTTTGTATGTTATATGTACTCCTTTGCGCTTTCTTTTCATGTGGATAGCATAAATGCATGCACATTTCGCTTCAAAGCTTTACTTTCAAAAAGACCTTCCTTAATAGCAGAAATCCCCAGAGTAGCTGAGGGAGTGGAAAAACAAATTCTCTTAGTTTCGGACTCCCACACGCTCTTCCGATAGCAATACAATGACTTCATGCTGACCACAATACAAGGCCAGTTTAGAATGCCACAACGTTAGAACATTTGACTTTACTGCAAATAAAACAGCCTTATCATCTCATAAAATGCTTCTGCACATGGCAATGAAAAAAATAACTGACAGACTAATGTGAGATGATCCTATTAGCACTTCAAAGCTATGTCAGTTCTAGCACCTGCCTGAAATTAGCAGACCACTACAGAAACTATCAGTTAGAAGTTTTTGTAACTGCATGTCTTCTGTTTCCTGTTTTCCTAAGTAGAAAAATTCCTTCTTTAAACTGTTTTGCATGAAGTCTAGAAGAGCACAGCAGACCGAGAAGGAGATTTCTGTTTTATTACTTCCAGTATGTTAGAGGCTTACATCAGTACTAGGCAATGTAACTTTTATGACAAAATAAGAGTAGATGCCATGGAAAGTTGCTACACTATGTACGCATTCAAGCAAAGTGCTGCTGTTTATGTCATGCATACTAATAGGTAAAAAAAAAAAAAAGATTGATTTGCAATGTCTTTCTGAAACTATGGGACCAGGTTTTCACAAGGTGCCTAAGCTGCTAAAAAGGCTTTGTTTTTCATAAACCCCCTTGGTTAAGATTAAAGTAAACATTTCTCTCTAAAATGGTTTTGGACACTATTTCAAAGAAGAGAAAACTGCTATGATGTTGTCATGGATCTAAGATATAACATACACATGGTAATATTTTATTATATTTCACTGTTTACTCTTTGTCTTGACAACATGGTTCCCCTTACAATTAATCCACACAAATTGTGAGTTGCAGTGTAATTAAAAACAAAGCATGTTCAGTGGCACTGCAGAAACTTGCCAGGAAGGAAAAGTGGTGAACAGCTGGTCAACCCACCCATTCCAGCAGCAGTATACTCAGAAAAATTGCTAATCCCTCTGGGTCAAGAACCACTAGAAGAAACCTGATTGGTAACACAAACAGCATGAACTTTGGTGAGTCTTAGACCTGCTGAGAAGTGCAAATGCACTGTGGCTTTTCTTTTTGTGTAGAAGCTGTGGTGCAGCAGTTAGCATTGTCGCCTCACAGCAAGAGATTCTCCGGTTTGATTCTTGGCTGGGATGCCTTCTGTGTGGAGTCTGCATGTCCTTCCTGCGGTCACATGGGTTTCTCTGGATACTCCGGTTTCCTCCCACATTACAGAGACATGCAGTAGGTGAATTGGACGTGCTAAATTGGTCATAAGTGAGAGTGTGTGTGCAAGTGAGTGGTACAAATGAAGTACCATGGCAGGGCTAGCCACCCGGCAGTGTAAACCTTGGCTCAAGATGATTGTCACTGCAGAAGTGACACCCCGACCTCATGTGCAAAATGGGAAAAGGGGTTGAGGATGGATGGATTTGCAAAGTAGTCTGGCAGTGCAAGCTGCTAACACTGGTTGGTCTTCAGCTGTTGAGGAGTGGAGTAATGCTGAACCAGCTGCAAGTGAATGCTGCCCAGGTCTTGACTTTATTCCCCACTGTTGGGCATCAGTAGGCATCATGTGAGAATGGAAGGCTCCAGAAGAAGTCTGTGGCTGTATGAAGGTCAGAAAGTTAGGCTGGAGAGAAAACATAAAAACCTATAAAAATTGACATAGTTATCAGCTACTGATCATCCCCAAGTGGACACACAGCATGGTCTATTCTGTCTGCACATCTTCCTGTGACAGAGTGCTGGCCATTCATCATAAATAATGAGAGCTCTATTCAACATATTTAACAAACCAAATAGTGCAGAAACCTCTCTCTCTCTTTCACCACTAGATGATGGGTCTCCAAAAAGAATAGGTGAAAGCTATACTTCATAGGTTCATACTAGGCTATCTGCCCTAGGGCATTTATAAGCCTAGCCAGAGTGTGTGTGGCTTTCACCACCCCTTAGGATGAGAATACTATACCCATTAGTTTGCTGTGCCTCTGTCCAGCAGTGATACAGAGATGATTCCCGGGGTAAACCTACGATCTCCCATCCACTCGTCAAGATTTCTCTTGAACAGAGTCAGTGAGGGGCTCTGCCTCACATGGACTGGGATTCTGTTCCATAGTGTAGGGAGTCTCTGGGTGATGAATCTGTCCCTCCAGCACGCCCTATTTATATCCGTGTTGAGGTTTAAGTCTCTTGCTCTCGTGGCTCTGGTGGATTTGGATTTTTTGAGGTGGAGCATGTCCATTAATTCCGGGTTGGACATGGCCTTGTATGTCAGGCACAGATCACCTCTGAGCAGACGGTATGCGACTGAATAGAGCTGGAGTTTCTTCAGTCGGGCATCGTATGACATATGTTTGAGCCCCTTTATCCTTTTGGTGAGGAACTTTTGGGGTCTTTCCAACTGCTGCAGGTGTCGGGTAAGGTACATTCCGAATGGGGCGTTGTACTCAATCATTGGTCTGATAAGTGAGTTGTCAGTAGAAGGTATCTTTCAAAACAGCTTTGAGTATTGTTGTGTGGGAAGTATGGGTGATGGCTTGGCTTCATCCTAACATCCAGTTACCACCTGTGTGGTGCTTGCATATGTGACAACCCACCACTGGTACAGTAATCAAGGAGCCTCGATCCTCACCACTGGCACCAGTGGGGGGGCGTACACTGGGAGGATGACAGGTGCACACATAGTATTTCCAGATGCAGCTTTCTGCATCAAGTGCAATTTCCCTTAAGAGCATACAGAGACCACAGTAAGTCCAGGGCTGGTTTCTCCCTCTTTCTCCAGATCCCCAGTAAGACTCCCCACAGGCACAGCTATAGAGTTGAGATCTCAGCTGAGTGTCCAGGTCAAGACCTACCATCACCCCTCTCTGTCCAACCAATGCTTTGTGTCCCTGCCCAAGTAGCTGACGCACAAATTCTTTGAGGCTTGATTTATATACACACACAGACACACACGCACACACCTGGGAAAGGCTGGCACAGGTTGACTAGCTATGCCTCTTTTTGCCCAGACTATAAGTTAGTTATCACTGTCACCAGACAACCTTTTATCAACTACTTTAAGTCCCTTAACAAACAGTTTCCATTCTTATTGTGTAATATTAATATTAATACAAATGGTAGTTTGACCAAGAACAAGGCTTTTAGGAGTGGCCCACACAGTGCCACCAAATAAATATGCAAGTGCTCTCAGAACTTAAATATCTCATACAAGGATTAGCCACAATGAAAGATTTAAATACATTTAATAATAAATAATAAAAGAACAAGAAAATACTAAATATATTTTCACAGTGACATCAGAGTTCAAAACCACAGGAAATATTTAAAATAGCATTGCAGGACAGTCTCAAATAAATAAAGAAAAACATCTAAACAATGCTTCACCATATTCCTCACTGAATCTAAGAGAGTTACTATACCCTAGAAAGTTACTTACAGAGAAAGGCAGATGTGTAGTGAATGGTTCTTGTCAGGTCCAAGACCAAATACAGAATGCTGTCCTCTCTAATATTACTGCTGGGATAGCTTGCAGAATGACATAATTTCTTGTAATCTGACTCTATCCCAATTCCGCCACTGCTGGAATCTGGCAGTATTTAGCTTCTACCTGTGAAAATACATAGACCTCAGATCTTTGGCAGATGCTGGAAGTCATAAACCAATTACATTCCTCCACATTTCAAGACTAGTAATTATTTCACTGTAAAGACAAAGCAGAAAGCTCCCTAGTACAGACATTGTGTCCCACTGCACTGAAAGTAAATGATACCATGTTTTTATGACCTAGCCATAATTTAATTTTGGTGATGTTTCTGAAGTTAACCTCCTGTAGTCCAGTTTCCACTATTAAAATATACATTTAAACAGTTACAATAGTGCATGTTCATTTCTGTTCTCTTCCAGCAGGGCACACTCTGGATACATTTCAAGCACAAACACTTTATAAAATACCCCTTCAGCATGCATGTATGTACAAACCATGTTATATGGCATAGAGTTCTAATACAGTTGTAACATAAGCATCTTATATAAATCATGTTGATATTCACAAATGAGACACAATCATTTACAAAATTCCAGGTAGCTGTGCTGGCAGTATCTCCCTTTGTTGCAGCATGTTCCTCCTGTGTTTGCGCGGGCTTTCTTCTGGTACTCTACTGAACTACTTTCCTCTGAGAAACAAGCTAGTTGGCTGGTTATTTTGGAAATCTCATTCTCTCTCACTCTCTCTCTCCATATATATATATATATATATATATATATATATATATATATATATATATATATATATATATAGATAGATAGATAGATATCACTTAATCTTGTTTAACCTTTCCTTTGTGCCTGTGGCTTGGATTGGGCCTGAAAAATATTTTATAAAGGATCTGTGCCCTCTTAACAAGCAAACAAATAAAATATTTAATCAGATGGGGCCTTTCTAGTGGTAGAGTACCCCATTTCATGCAAACTGAGCACATAAGGAGAAAGTCTGGGTGTGCATTTGATGTAAGGGAATCTGAGGGGTTGTCATGTGTACTTTTTAGTGTAAGAATTTGAGAGGACAGCAAACCTGCTCCCTTCTACTGCTCTTGACCCTGTTCATCCCCCCATTACAATGGCTATTCAGTAACTACTTGTAGAGGTGATACATGGGGACCGATATTCTTACAACCATGGAGGATATTATGCTTTTTGAATAGTCTAATCTGAGGTACTCTTCCATTGCTCAAGGAGAGTAATTGTGATCTTTGGAACTGTCAAAGAAGCATATATGGTACAAAAATTAAACAAATATACTTTATTTAAAACAACTAGAATCATCACTCACAGAAAGACTGTTTGTAGACTGTTCATAAGTAAATCGTTTTTTATCAGAAATTATTTCATCAGATCTGACAATACCACTAAATATCACATATTTAGAATGAGGTATACATACCCCAGGATTCCACATTTGGCACATTGTTGTTTACAGTGTCTGTAAACAACACATAGGCACACATTCATAATTCTTATGTATTTCACTATGTTGACAGCACAGCATTTCTCTGTAAAGCCAGTGATTGTCATATTACATCTTGAGTCATTATTTTTGTTCAGGCCATCAATGTATTAAAAGGATGGGAAAAGTTCTAAAATGCACCTCCATGCATTTATAATCTCCACTGTTTCTTGGGGCTTATTAGCCACCATACCCCCAGCTTAATTCAGTTTATTCCTCCATAGCAATTATATTGTATTCTTGTTCAGGTAAGGTACATTGAAATTGATACATTGAAAACATGAAGAATAACACAAATAGTGAAAAAACAAGAAAAAAGTTATTTGTCTGCATGGCATGAGAAGGCCAGAAGAGTGGAAAAAATAGGGGCATGGAGGATGCAGGGGGTATAGCCAGTGGGCAACATAGCTGCCATGGAGTCCTTTGCCTATGGCTCAATTTCACCTAAAGTCATCCCTAGACATAGACCCATTACTTCAGCTTCACACCCTTCAGGCCTTAATCCAGCACAGATTACACCACAATATTAACGCTTTCTACAGCTGGCCGATGAGCTCAATTTTGCAAGAAAAAGCAAAGCTTTAGTGGTTTCTTTTAAAATCCAGTAGTTAAAAGGTCAACAGTCCTTTGCAATCCAAACAGCACATTTCTAAACTGAAGTACAGAGCAACATTAAATATTTGGATTACTAACTGGACAACAAGTAACATTAGAGCACTATATACATGCTTCACTACTCAAACATTATCAGCATTTGAGGGTGCTCTGTCATACTAAAACTTTCTTCTTTCCCTGTGCCTTCACTAAAGTAGCTACCAATCATAGCATTCAACCATCTAGATTTTTGCATCATATTTTTGGTCTGTTCCTCATAAAATTTGTGGTTTTCTGGTAATTCACTGGGATAATCCATGGAATGAATTCACTAAATAATGACATACATTTGAGTTTCAGATTGTATATCCTTCAGAAAAACTGCATGCTAACACAAATCCTGTTTTTCTAACAACTTTCATACGTTGGTACTAGGCTATCAGCCCTAGGGCCTATACAAGCCTAGCCATAACAATTCCCTGGCTATTTCTTCCCACAGTATTTACTTCCCTGGACCCCTGTCTAGCAGGGCAACTGACGTGATCCCCGGGGTGAATTTCCTATCTCCCATCCAATCATCAAGGTTCCTTTTGCAGTGGGCTAGAAACAGAGCTTTTTAGTTAAGAATGAATGGAACAATAGGCTGCAAGGAAGTTTATAAGAGCAATATTTAAAATATGTCCATATTTTTGGGCCCTTGCCCCTCCATTATGTCAGGCCTTGTCCAAATGTCTTGTGCTAAGAGGTTGAGAGGTATGCTACCAATATGCTTCTACTCAAATTACTGTTTAAATTAGAACTATGTATTTGTATGTCTTGAACAATATGGAAAAGGCCTGTCACTCTATAGTTTGGTTTGCCACCAGGACAAGAGTTGGACATTATCACTGTCAACTTGTCTTCCAAAATTAAATAAAAGTTTAATGTGCCCCTCCATTCTCTATCACATAACTAACTATATAATTTGCCTTATGTAAGTATTTTTTTTCTATTACTTCCTGCTGCCTACAGACCATCAGTTCCTTGCAGACTTTTGTTCCATTCATTCTTATCTAGAAAGCTCTGTTTCTAGCTCATTCATTCCCTGACAGGTAAGGGCCAATCACAGAACAATCATTATGGCCTCAGTCAGGGCTATTTCTGTTTATGGCCCTAACCCTGCCCCTGGTGGCTAACATGAGCACTTTCCTCACCACAGATGATTGACCTATGCCCTCCCTCAATTTGTGCATACTTACACAGACATGCTGCAGAAAGCTATCCTTACCAGCTTAGCTAGACCAAGCTCATGCCCTCAGTCTACAGCCACATTCATAGCCCACATGCCTCTGCCTGCATGGTGGCAATCAGACAGATGAAACCACCAATCCCTCCCCTCTAAGATGGGCAAGCCAGCAATGGCCTCTCACTTCTACCCTGCCCTGGCTGGCTGCTGTGGAGCCCAAGGCACTAGTCAAATTAAGGTAGTCTTTGTTCCTCTGTACCACAGAATCGTATTATGTCCAGATGTTAAAGATATTCTATATAGTATGCTCCTACACATGACAAAGGTGCTTTTGTACTTGAAGTGATGAAAATAATAAATAAATGTAGTGTAGAGTAGAATCTCCTGGCCATGGGAACCCACTATTCTGTAAAGCAAGTGCAGATTATTCTATAAACAGCCAGTATCCAAG